>NC_090740.1:804971-989971 GCF_036898095.1 Palaemon carinicauda
AGGTCATATGCAACATGAACTTAATGCTATGACAACATAAGCTTCCATTACTATTAGTATTTCTAGTTAAGGAATAGTTCAATTATCTCATAAGTCTGTAGTATATGATGTTGGACCACTCACCCCATTCCCATAGGTTCCGTGGCTAATGAGATCGTCAGGTGTTGCGAAAGATTATCATCAATTTGCATTGAAAGGTTAATGGATTTTTCATGAGGGATCATCGTGAGGCTACAGCAGAACGATGACCATCTGTTTGGGGGAAAGTTAATGAAAAAGTAATCAACGTAGAGAAATACTTGCTTAATGTCCTAATGTCTTCCAAAAAAAAAAAAAGTCAGAAAAGGTTAATTTTCAACCTGAGAAAGAAGTAACCAGATAATTTCTGTGATGACCAAATCTGAAATAGTAAATATTTGGAGAAATTAAACATTTACTTAGAATAAAGTCACTAAAAATTTATTATATGCTGTAAAAGGGTCATGGAGAATTTCAATATGCTGGTATTTTTTTTTCCCCCATTCGAGTCTCTTCCGGAGAAATTAACCCGTATGAGCCACAACACCATAGCAAATTATATGGCCCTCTTTCTGGATACTTTACTTAACTCTTCTTTAGCATCAAAACTATATGAAATAGGACTCCATATTTATCCTATCATCATCATCATCTCATACACCTATTGACGCAAAGGGCCTCGGTTAGATTTCGTCAGTCATCACTACCTTGAGCTTTTAATTCAATGCTTCTCCGTTCATCATCTACCTCGCGCTTCATAGTCCTTAGCCATGTAGGCCTGGTTCTTTCAACTGTTCTAGTGCCATGTGAAGCCCAGTTGAAAGTTTGGTGTACTAATCTCTCTTGGGAGTGCGAAGAGCATGCCCAAAGCATGGTGAAGGGTAGATCTCCACCATGAATACATAAAAGTAAAGGTGTGGGGTTTCAGTTCCCGTATCATCAGAAGAGATGCACACCAGATTATCAGCAGGGCAAGCCCAACTTCCAACTGTGGTGCCCAACCACAGCAGTATCCTCCCCAGTAAACAGCTTAAACTCACGATCCAGGGATAGGATTGATCTGCTGCCATACGAATGCTAGGCAAATGTTAGAAACTTTTAGGTAATCGAGCATGGTGCATCAAAGGCTAAACTTCTTAAACATTTGAGATCAATCATTGATAGCACTTTAAACAACATATATTACAAATAAATGAAAATAAACGAGAAAAGGGGGGTTACCTGTATGGTATGAGTTCGTGTCCAAGCGAATTCAGCCTCTTGTACACAAGCACTCTCCATGTTTCAGGGGTATGTTCTGTGAACAAGTTAAACATTTTATCACTTACTTGAATATACAATATATATATATATATATATATATATATATATATATATATATATATATATATATATATATATATATATATGAAATACTAAAGCAGTTGTGACATAGATCAATCTAAGGCAACACTATTCTAGTTTTGTATATCCTTTCATGTCTTTAGGGATAGAATTTTAATAGAATAGACAGAATTTGTTACTGTACTGCTCCATTTATTCAACTCGTGCCGACAGCTGGTTCAGCCAATATCTTATGGCTTTTATCAGAGCATATTTCTTTGTAAATATGCCCTGATGAAAGCCATTAGTTAATGGCTGAAACAGCTGTTGAAATACCAGTGTCAGTACTGTAAATCACGTTACATACCAAGATATAAGTTATATAATTATTGGTATCTAATATAACTTTGCCATAGATACCTCAAGCCTGATTCACTCCAAATTACTGTTAATGTCTGTGGCAAACCGTACCTTGTTGAACCTTTATATAATTACAGTTTGAGCCATAACTTACCTATTCGAAACTCATTATCATTGGACTCTATGGCATAACTAGCCACTACCATAACACGGTGGATGCGGTACGGCTTGATGGAGTAGCACAGTGTGAAATTAAATAACGGTGGAACTTCTGAAAGTGCTACGGCATAGTCGTTCATCCCCTCTTCGTTTGCTCTCTGCACAACCAGGCTCTCCATGCATGACGTCGCTGTGAAAGTAAATAGGGGATTACAAGTATTATACTTAGCTAAGCTACAAGCATGGGTTTTCGGTCAAATGTCATGTATGTAATTAGGAAAGAGTCATTTGCTCCTATGAAAGTCAGAACATAATTTGTTTGTTGATGGAGTTTAAGAGAGGTGAATGTTCGAGTGCTTGGTAGATGAATGATCATAAGTATGAGGTGAATTGTTTGTTGTTGTGGATGAAACTGTATTAGTTGCAGACTTGTAGGAAAAGCTCCTGCCAATTAGAGTCTGGAAGGGTATGTGTGAAAAGGAAGTTATGAGTAAATGTGGGTAAGAGTAAGGTTATGAGGTGCACAAGAAGTGGGCAAGGTGTTAGATTGAATGTCATGTTGAATGGAGAGTTACTTTAGGCAGTAGATGAGTTCAAGTACTTGGGTTCTATTGTTGCTGCAACTGGTAAAGTGGAAGCAGATGTACGTCAAAGAGTGAATGAATGATGTAGAGTGGTGGGGGTAGTGAAGGGTATGGTAAAGAATTGAGGATGAGGATAAAGAACAAAGGTAGAAATTGTTCTTTTTGAGAAAGTGATTGTACCAACTGTAATGTATGGATAGGAATTGTGGGGAATGAAATTGACAGACAGAAATTGAATGTGTTTGAGATGAAGTGTCTGAGGAGTATGGGCGATGCATCTCGGTTGGACAGTGTTAGGAACGAAGTAGTAAGAGTGAGAGCATGTGTGAGGAACGCATTAGCAGCTGGAGTGGATATGAATGTGTTGAGATGGTTTGGTCATGTAGAGAGGATGGAGATCGGTAGTCTTCTGAAGGTGGCGATAAATGCAAGAGTTATGGTGCCCTATTGGAAACATCCCTGCCTAACGATCTGCCAGGCTGGGGTTCGATTCCTGCTCAAGCGCAATAGTTTCTTGTATTGTCTGCAACCTTGCCTTTCTTGTGAGCTAAAGATGGAACCTGCACTTCCCCCTTGAATCTTCAACTTATATATCAAATATTCACTTTATAATTTTATATATATATATATATATATATATATATATATATATATATATATATATATATATATATATATATATATATATATATATATATATATATATATATATATAGGCCTATATATATATATATATATATATATATATATATATATATATATATATAAAATTCATTAACATTACTTACGAACACAAATACTGTAACTCACTGGTTGCCTGATATACGATAAGCCAAACAATGGCGAAACGTTGAACTAGAATTGTTAACATTTCTATTAAAGAACCATTTCACGTTACTCTGAATGTTTCATAATGTACAATAAACAGTTCGCAATAATTGAGTAAATTACAGTTCAATTACAATTATAAATAAACAGTTAGATAATTAAATTAAGTCCATCACGGCACTTTATGTATTAGACAATTGTGCGATCGAGTGTTAGGGCTCCCAAATATCTTTTCTTTTAGATATTTCTCTATCCTGATTTTGTGTAAATATATTGCTTTAATAGCCCAATAACTAGCTCTATTCTATCCGAGCTTAGCAATAGCAACAGCGCTAGTGGTCAGACAACAACTGATTTGATAAATGTTGAGAATTCCACTGAGTCTAGGCTACACATTGTCCAAAATGTGCCACAGAACTGCGCAATAGTTCACATTTTTATGTCCTGTGTCAATAATGAACCTAGACCATATGCAAAAATCCTTTTATTCTTACATTTTTTTTAAACTATAATGATTTTCATTGTTATTTTTATTTTTTATAGAACATACTATGAAAAGTTTACCAATATTCTATTCTTATGTTACGAAACTGCTTTAGAATACTATCCTTTCATCTTATCAAGTCTAACGAGACGTTTGCTAATGGTTGCCACTTTGGACATATCGACAGTCCTATTATGTTACCGCTGAGGAAGAAAAAAAAAATCATTGTTTAGGAACTGGCGAGAGAATAAATGATTGATGGGAGAGAGAGACTTTCGCGGCTACCTGTCGCCAATTAAATGCTATTACATCGATTTTAACATCAGCGATGAATTGCCAATTAATTCTTGAGAAAGAAAAACTTTATCGTTAAATGGTTTATCCTTGTCATATCCTGGCTGGATTTCAGTGGACTTCAGTTCCAAGAAAATATAATGAAGGTTTTGGGTCTTAACGAGTTAGTTTAAAAAATAAAAAAAATAAAAAAAGTTAATGGTATTATCACAGCCAACGAGTGCCAGTTTATATAAGTGTCGTTTTTCGTCTAGGCGTATACATAACATTTAGCTGATCACATATTTTTTATGTGCATCTCCTCGTATAAACAGCAAAGGCTTATATATATATATATATATATATATATATATATATATATATATATATATATATATATATATATATATATATATATATATATATATATATATATATAATTATATATATATATATATATATATATATATATATATATATATATATATATATATATATATATATATTGTGTGTTTCTTTCATTTTATAAGTCTTGGATACCTTCTCATTCCCATCCTTATGCTCTTTTGAACTGTAATGTGGTCTCATCATTGGTTATACCAATATAAGGATAAGTATAAGGATATAAGGATAGGTAAGTAGGGAATATGGGTAGAGGAAGAGTACCCCTGGATGCAGTCCAGTATATAGCCCATAGGCAGGGACTCGGGATGGGAAGGAATAAGAAAAAGGGAGAAAGGGAAGTACGGGGGAAGAAAAAAAGAGAGGGGCAGACCCTCGTGCGATGTTAGATAAGTTTTAGGAGCCACCTAAAAGTGCAGGCGACTAAGATTGATTAAGAAAAGATAGGCAGGGCGTGGAAGGGTTTTGTGGTTCTCGCAGTGTGTAGCCCTGTTGCAAGGAGAATGACTGTGTGTGCACGATTTGATAGTTTAAAAAGTTATGATGGCTGAGGTCACACTAATATTGCCCATCCAATATTGCCCATTGCAGCCATATTTACAAAGGAGGTACTGAAGACTGCATTTTATCTCCTGTTGCTGCAGTAAACATAATATTTAACAAGGGGCACTGTCTTGGGGTATAGCCGTCTTGCTTGAGGGTACCTTCGAGCACATTATTCTAACTTATTTCTCTTCCTCTTGTTATTTAGAAGTTTTTATATTTTACATATGAAAGGTCTATTTCAATGATCTTACGGTTCCTAAAATATATTAATTGTTCATTACCCCTCTTGTAGTTTATATATTTACTTTCTCTTTCCTCACTGGGCTATTTTTTCCTGTTGGAGCCCTTAGGCTTGGAGCATCCTGCTTTTCCAACATGGGCATTCCCTATTGGAGCCCTTTGGCTTATAACATTCTGCTTTTCCAACTTAGGCTTTCCTTGTTGAAGCCCTTGGGCTTATAATTTCCTGCTTTTCCAACTTGGGCTTTCCCTGATGAAGCCCTTGGTCGTATAGCATCCTGCTTTTCCAACTTGGGCTTTCCCTGTTAGAGCCCTTGATCGTATAGCATCCTGCTTTTCCAACTTGGGCTTTCCCTGTTAGAGCCCTTGGTCGTATAGCATCCTGCTTTTCCAACTTGGTCTTTCCCTGTTAGAGCCCTTGGTCGTATAGCATCCTGCTTTTCCAACTTGGGCTTTCCCTGATGAAGCCCTTGCCCTTATAGCATCCTTCTTTTCCAACTTGGGCTTTCCCTGATGAAGCCCTTGCCCTTATAGCATCCTTCTTTTCCAACTTGGGCTTTCCCTGATGAAGTCCTTGCCCTTATAGCATCCTTCTTTTCCAGCTTGGGCTGTAGCCTAGCTGGTAATATGTTTCTTTTAAAGAAAACACAATGTCTGTCCTGGGTCATCTGTTTATTCTTATCAGTTTCCCTTTGCATATCCCCTATCTAATCTATCAATTTAGCAAAATGCATGGTACTTTGTGGCTATGTCAGGATGATATTCAATCTATCATTCTTCCTTTTCTGTTGAGATATTATGGTCTTGGTCCACAAACTCTAAGCTGCGTGACAATAGTTAACGTATATATCAGCGTATAAGACGACCTACAGATAAGACGACCCCAAAATTCTAGGCAAAATTTCTTAATTTTAGCTCGTATCGTAGGTATGCAGCTTAGACCATATTCAGCTCGATAATATTAAACTTTATACTAAATAGGAAAAATGATATACAATCTAGTCTTAATCATTTTCTGTTGAGATATTATGGTTTCGGTAGACAAACTCTAAGCTCCGGGACAATAGTTACCTTAAACCGTATTCAGGTTGAAAAATATTAAACTTAAGTAGCATAAATTAAACAGTAGGAACAATTTTTCATATGACTTTTATTATATGGATTATAAAGATAATATAATTATATGAATTACAAAGATATAATCATTCGTGTAAATATGGTAGCACTGCGACAGCTGAAGCAATCTTTTTCAAATCATTGGGGCCCAGTCCACAACATCCTCCTATGGCTGTAGCACCAAGCGATGCCCACCTTGGAATTTCCTTAATAAATGGCCATTCTTGACTTGCTCCTTCCAATCTGAGAGTAATGAAAAGTAGAAAATATCTTTATATACAGTAATTTTATGTTTACAAAATAGTTTCAGGAGACATTATTAGGTGTTTCATGCAAACCCATTTACAAAATATCCAAATTAGAATTCTCTATAAAAATAAAAATAAAAGTTACTGGTAGTGGGTGAATAATGTTCCTGAGATTTTTTTTATCATGCTATTCTTTTGCATTGACGTATGGCAAATAAATACTTAGTCAAGTGTAGGCAAATCTGTAAGTGGTTAGTTTGTATAAAAAATATATTTCCATAAAACTTTCTACTCATTCATTAATATGAAGCTTAGCCTGCACTAAAATAAAATAAAAACATTCTCAGCATGGTATAAGTACAACTCTTTGTTCTAATGCAGTAGGTTGTACTAATCTGTAATTATTTTCTTTAACTACAGAATGGACAAAATCTCAAATGGCATGGTTTAATGTACAGTATATCTCTGACTATATCTTTGTCATATTTGGATGAGATCATGGTGAGGGGCAAATGGAGATGGTTTGGGTATGCTCTTTACACTCCCCTAGAGAGATTAGTTCACCAAACTTTAAACTTGGTTCCACAAGGCTCTAGAAGAGTTGAAAGACCCAGGCCTACATGGTTCAGGACTATGAAGCGTGAAGTAGGAGATGATGAATGGAAAAGTATTGATTTAAAAGCTCAAGTTAGAGACTAGGGAAATCTAACCGATGCCCTTTGCGTCAATAGACGTAGGAGGAGATGATGATGATGATGATATGTAACTGAAGTTCAAATAAACAAGTACCATGAATACTTATAAGATCAACAATGCCTTACCCTTGATCTGGAAGCCATTTCTCACCATGATTAGGATAGACCACACGAGGTAACAAAACTGGTGGAGGCAAAGTAACATTGGCCTGTTCTAAAAGTGAAGCAATATGTTCTGGTGGTGTACAGTTCATTCCAACAGCAATCAGCTGCTGTTCACTCTGCACGTAGCACTGCTTAACAGCTTCACTAAAGTCGTCTCCATAATTGGTGTGGTGGCCATCCTATTGAAAATAAAAAACAAATCATTAGAACATATTAGAATAATGGAGAGAAATTACATTTTGCATCTAAGTACATTATGACAGTACATATATTAGTATCTATGGATGTATGTTTTTGTACAAATTGTTTTACAGTGTTACTATTATTATTATTATTATTATTATTATTATTATTATTATTATTATTATTATTATTATTATTATTCATTTATTTATTTATTTATTTATTTATTTATTTATTTATTTATTTATTTATTATTATTAATTTATTATCATTTATTTATTATTTATTATTATTATTATTCATTATTACTACTACTACTACTACTACTACTACTACTACTACTACTACTACTACTACTTGCTATGCTAAAACCCTACTTGGAAAAGCAGGATGCTATAAGCCCAGGGGCCCCAACAGAGAAAATATCACATTGAGGAAAGGAAACAAGAAAAAATAAAATATTTTAAGAACAGTAACATTAGAATAAATATTACCTGTATACAAAGAGATGCCAGCAATACAATGAAAGTACTTACTCTACAAGAAAATGACATCCAAGCCTTTGCATTTGGGAAAGTTCTTAAAAGTGACAGAACTGCCAGAGCTTCCTTTAAGGAAGGGATTGTTTCGATCGCAAGAAAGTCGACTCCAGCATTTATTAAAGCCTTCATTCGAGGCCTATGCCACTCCATGAGTTCCTCTTTAGTCATGGTGTCAACGTATTTCCCATGATACTCGGACATGTCCGCCTGGCAGGCTCCATAAGGTCCAATTGAGCCAGCAACCAAACATCGTTTTCCTGAAAAGACATTAAAATCCCAAAGTTTAAACTTGCAGTGATTGATATGTTGAACAGGCTGACATAAGTCTCTTTTTGTAGTTTATATTTGAAAGATCCATCTTAATGTTATTGCTCTTAAAATATGTTATTATTATTATTACTAGCCAAGCTACAACCCCAGTTGGAAAAGCAAGATGCTACAAGCCCCAACAGGGCTCCAACAGGGAAAAATAGCCCAGTGAGGAAAGGAAATAAGGATATAAATAAATGATGAGAATAAATTAACAATATATCATTCTAAAAACAGTAACAGCGTCAAAACAGATATGTACTATATAATCTATTAACAACGTCAAAAACAGATATGTCATATATAAACTATAAAAAGACTCTTGTCAGCCTGGTCAACATGAAAACATTTGCTCCAACTTTGAACTTTTGAAGTTCTATTGATTCAACTGCCCGATTAGGAAGATCATTCCACAACTTGTTCATTACTTGTCTTATAGTTTTCCTTATAAACTTTCCTCACTAGGCTATTTTTCCCTGTTGGCCCCTTATAGGGTTTATAACAATTAAAAAAAATTTAAATATCAAAAGTTTAAACTTGCAGTGATTGTTTTTGTTGAATAGTCTGGCATGTCTCTCTTTATAGTTTATGTATATGAAATGTCTATTTCAATGTTGTTATTGCTCTTAAAATACGTTAATTGTTCATTACTTGTCTTATAGTTTTCCTTATAAACTTTCCTCCAGTTTTCCTGAAGACATCAAAATACCAAAAGTTCAAACTTGCAGTGATAGTTTTTATGTTGAAGAGGCTGGCATGTTTCTTTTTATAGTTTATAAATGAAAGGTCTATTTTAATGTTATTGTTCTTAAAATATGTTAATTGTTCATTGATTGTCTTATAGTTTTCCTTATAAACTTTCCTCCTGTTTTCCTGAAATGACATTAAAATACCAAAAGTTTAAACTTGCAGTGATTGTTTTTATGTTGAAGAGGCTGGCATGTCTCTTTTTATAATTTATATATATGAAAGGTCTATTTCAATGTTGTTATTGCTCTTAAAATATGTTAATTGTTCATTACTTGTCTTATAGTTTTCCTTATAAACTTTCTTCTCTAGGCTATTTTTCCCTGCCGACCCCTTACAGGGTTTATAACACTTAATTAAATAATTTGTTCTTAGTATCCTTGTATTTTTAGTTGGTTCGTTCCCCACTGACTGGTTATGCATAATCCAATAAATTTTAATGTCTCCCTTATAAACTTTTTTTTTTATTCTTATTTGTAGTTTTGATTTGCTGAATTTCTCCCATATATAAACTTTTTCGAATTTTAATTTTTCTAATATCTTTAATCTGCTTAATTTTGGTTTGTTCCCCACTGATTATGCACAAGTCAATAATTTTTAATGTCTTTCTTATAATTTTTTTTTATTTGTAGTTTTAATTTGCTGAATTTTAGTGTGAATGTCTCCCTTATATAAACTTTTTCCAATTTTCATTTTTAATTGAATTTTTAATTTGCTTAATTTCGCTGGGAATGTCTCCCGTATAGGCTATAGACCTTACATTTTTTATTTGCAGTTTTAATTTACTTAATTTTTCTATGAAAGAGCGGTTATTAATTATGCCTTTTATCTTACAGGTTACGAATGGTAAAGGCCACTTAACATCAATTAACATTTCCTGACCTCGAATGACAACGCAAGATACCAAAATAATTGGCCCTTGATGGAAAGACGTCTGATTATATGAAGTTACATCATCAGAAAGACGAAGTTTACAAACACACGCTGCTCACTGCTGAAGACATGATCATAGACATCTTTTGCCTTTCGATGTAGACAAGAAGTTAAACATTTTCTATCCTCCAAAGGAAAGTGAAGTTTCAAAACTTCCATTGCTCAACGACTGTTTTCCAAAGGAGAGACTTTGCTATCAAAATGCCTGATTAGTACAAATAAAGAGAATATAATTATGAAGTACCAACTGCATTTTGGTGATAAGTTTTACTGAAGCAGCAAAGTTCACCAAGTATTTTGACATCGTCGATTGGTGAAACTGATTACTTAAGTGTCTAGACCACGGTTTTATATTATTTGAAAAAAACTAATTCTCCAATGAAAAGTATTTATGGTGAAGTTGCTTTTCCCTAAAATCCATTTCTTCATTACTTTGTTTCAAATAACAAAACTTATTTTATGGTTAGTCATTTGATGTAACCCCATTTAAGACATTAGTATGATTCATTTGGGTTTAGCAGCTAAGTCTAGTCGGGAAAATAAAATATCCAACTCTTGGTCATAAAAACCATACAGCAGCTTTTGCATCAAGTAACTTTCTCTTTCCCTTACGTGATTTATATTTCCAAAAATTTACCTATCTCCTAAAATCAATTCTCAAGATTAACTTATTTTCAAATTAAATTACAATTGAAATTTCAATTCATTTAAAAATCTGCCATCAAATCAACAATTCCTTCTTATAGTTTATTAGTTCTTAATTGTACCAAAACCTGCCAAAAATTCCCTCGAAAGATCGACTAATTCTTATCCCACATTAATTCCCTTGAAAGATCGACTAATTTTTATCCCACATTAATTCCCTTGAAAGATCGACTAATTCTTAGCCCACATTAATTCCCTTGAAAGATCGACTAATTCTTAGCCCACATTAATTCCCTTGAAAGATCGACTAATTCTTAGCCCACATAAATTCCCTTGAAAGATCGACTAATTCCTAGCCCACATTAATTCCCTTGAAAGATTGACCAATTCTTAGCCCACATTAATTCCCTTGAAAGATCGACTAATTCTTAGCCCACATTAATTCCCTTGAAAGATTGACTAATTCTTAGCCCACATTAAATCAATTGTATAAATATTGCAAACAAATCAATAGTCTTTTTCACTTCTAGTTTATTGGCTTTTTAATTCACCAAAATCTTCCCAATTTTACCTTGAAATATTGAATCGAACTCTTAGCCCACGTCATTTTAACTGTTCAAAAGTCTGTAATCAAATCAACATCATTTTCTAATAGTTTCTTATGGTTCTTAATTGTATCAAAATCTGCCAAATTTTGCATTAGATGCTCTACTCGTATTCTTAGCCAACATCAATTTAACTGTTTAAAAGTCTGTAATAAGATCAAGAGTCCCTTATTTAATTTTTATAGTTCTTTAACTTTTTTAGTTCTAGAATTGCATCAAAATCTGCCCAACTTTACCTTGAAAGATCGACTTGAATTCTTAGCCCTCGATAATCTATCTGTTTAAAATTGCAATCAAATCAACAGTCCCTCCTTTAGTTTTTATTGTTCTTGAAATGCACCAAAATCTGCCCAATTTTGCCTTGAAAGGTCGACTCGAATTCTTAGTCCACATTAATTTAAAAGTTTAAGAAATGCAATCAAATCAACAGTCCCTTCTTTACTTTTTATAGTTCTTGAAATGCACCAAAATCTGCCTAATTTTGCCTTGAAAGGTCGACTCGAATTCTTAGTCCACATTAATTTAAAAGTTTAAGAAATGCAATCAAATCAACAGTCCCTTCTTTACTTTTTATAGTTCTTGAAATGCACCAAAATCTGCCTAATTTTGCCTTGAAAGGTCGACTCGAATTCTGAGTCCACATTGATTTAAAAGTTTTAAAAAATGCAATCGAATCGACAGTCGCTTCTTTACTTTTTATAGGTCTTGAAATGCACCAAAATCTGCCAAAATTTGCCTTGAAAGGTCGACTTGAATTCTTAGTCCACATTGATTTAAAAGTTTGAAAATGCAATCGAATCAACAGTCCCTTCTTTAGTTTTTATAGTTCTTGAATTGCTCCAAAATCTGCCTAATTTTGCCTTGAAAGGTCGACTCGAATTCTTAGCTCACAATAATTTAATTGTTTAAAAATTGTAATCAAACTAACAGTCACTTCTTTAGTTTTTATTCTTGAATTGCACCAAAATCTGCCAAAATTTGCCTTGAAAGACAGACTCGAATTCTTAGCCCACATATACATCATGCACAAAGTAATAAGAAATAGAGTTTTTTTAAAAAGCTAATTGATTATATTTCTTTTCATAGGAGAAATTGTTTATCTTGAATATCAAACCGTTGGCTGGGCCATTAAGCAATCAGGTTTGGGCCAATTGGTGATGCTAATCCAATATATGAAGGGTTTATTTATAAAATTATGTACAAGATATTTGATTAACTAATCACGTTTAACTTCATCCATAACGGAAATGAGAAGTTTTAAGTTATGCAAATTCTGGGCTTTAGCCAGGGGTTATTTTTCAATATTCCCTTACAAAATTTGGTAGGCTGTCATATTTTAAGGGGATATTGAAAAAACCTCGCCTGGCTAAACCATAGAATTGAACAACTTAAGACTTCTCAATTCTATTATGGATGGAAAATTTGATTCTTAGTAATTCAAATATCTTGTGGTCAATATATATGAATAAGCACTTTACAGTTTTGACTTCAGAATTGTGTTCTCTTTGTTTGTACTATCTTGGCATTTTAATTGAGTGGCTCATTTGGTTAATAGAATGGTTGAGAAAATTTTAGATTTAAAACTAGTTTCCAATGAAGAATAGAAAATGTTTAAAACTGGCTGCATTTTATGGCAAAAATGTCTTGATGTTTTCAGCTTTGTGCAGCATTTTGTTTGTAACTAATAAATTTATTTTTTTTAAATATTTATTTGTAATACTTCAATGAAAGAAATAAAAAATAAAAACAAATCTACGGAGGCTCTTTTATTTAAATTTTAAAAAATACCAACAAAATGGAGGGGTAGATTACAATTTTTTTTTCCTAAAAAAAAAAATTAATTTAATTTTTTTTTCTCCAAATGGAGTCAACACTACAGTGACCCGGGAGACGGGCGAGTGTTCTCAGCATATGAGGCGACCAGATATAAGTCCCATTGTACACTTAAGTTCCAAACTCGAAGCCATTTAAGAGTTTCATGTTAGTTAATCTAATTGTTCAGTGAAAGAGTGGACCCTTCCCATTCTTCTTCTATTTCCTCTAAAAACATTTGAGTTTATCCTACCGATGATGATGAACTAACCCGTTTTCTATTACGGTAAAAAATGAAATGTTTCTGAATACGTTTCAAACAATACTTTTTTTACTGGTCGAGTCAAGTGTTACCGATCATAGCTTATTTATGCTCTAATCATTCTATACTTAATATTTTAATCAGCATAACTAATTATTGTATAGAAGATATAAAACCTTCATTTGCCAACACACTGCATAGCGTAAATTTAAGCAAATTAAAATAGGTCAAGAATATCTAATTACGAGTTTGGTTATTAACATTAAAATTCAGTTTTACGTTTTAACGTTAACTAGGCTTAAAATTCCTTTAGATCTTACTAAACCACATAATAGGCTATGTACTTGCATTGCATTTTCGACATTTCTCATTTCCTCGTTTTCAGTTGCTCAAACCATAGAAAACGTTATCTGGTAAAAAAGTTGAGCGGTGACTTTATTATTTCTTTATTGAGTCTTAACTCATAAAAAGTGTTGTCTAACAACGATTTTTAAGTCACTTTGATATTAATTAAGCATTTTTATTACTTTCACTAATATTTTTACTTTACGAAGGATATTATAAAATAGCAACATTTAAGAAAAACTGGCTATTATAGTGACCCTGATGTCTTTAAAAAAAAAAATTAATTGCAAGGGATAAAACGAAAATCTAATGTATACAATTTAAACGTTTTGCTTTATTAACAAGTCACCCATAAGTCTACATCAATTATGGTCCATTCAGATGCAATAGGTCCGTCCAGCAACCGCAAAAGCAGACAAGACAACGCAAACCCCAAAACGGCTTCAAGATTGTCCTTCATCCCATGTAAGTGATTGAGTCAGGTAAAGAGGAAGAGATGCAAAGCGAATATTCTCATTATCTCGGCTTCTTCCACCAGCGAGATAATCAAATCGGACTTAAGTCGCCTTCTACTCACACGGACCACCAGTTACCTAAAGAAATATTTGTGAAAGGAATTCTCCAATGTGCATTCTATTATGGATGTGTTCCATGTGCTCTTTATGAAATTCTCATATTCTAAACTAGTTAGCCAGAAACTTATAAACACGGGAACTTAGGAACTTCCACAAATTAATTATTAGATAATGTTCTTAAAGAAATAATTTCTAGTCCTTCCTAGAGTGACATTTAGCAAATAGGTAACAAAATTATTTTCTAAAATAAGTCTGAATACAACTGATCATATTATAAATTATTTCCCTAACAGATCTTTCTGACCATTACTTCGACAGATCTTTCTATCCAAGATATAACCTAATTTCTCACATTCCTAGATAATTAGATTTGGCCATCTACTATCATAGAATAGGGATTAACTAAGTACATCTAGGTATATTGCTGAGGAAAATAACTTTTAGATCACAATCTTACGTCATGAATTGTAACTTAATATTGAGAGAGAGAGAGAGAGAGAGAGAGAGAGAGAGAGAGAGAGAGAGAGAGAGAGAGAGAGAGAGAGAGAGAGAGAGAGAGAGAGAGAGATTTGCAGTATGTTTAACCCTTTAGATTAGCTGATAATAATGAGTCCAGTATCACAATACAGTTATAAACATAAGATTTATTTTGGCAATTTATGTCAGGGAAATTTAAAATAGCAAACTATCAACATTGTACATATGTGGATACATGTTGCATGTATGTGTACATGTATGCATACATGTGTGTGTATGTATACATGTGCATACATGTATGCATACATGTGTGTACATACATATGTATGTACACATGTGCACATTTATGAACACATGTGCACATGTATGTACACATGTGTACATGTATGTACACATGTCCACATGTATGTACACATGTGTACATGTATGTACATATATGCACATGTGTGTACACATACATGCACACACGTATTCACATATGTACACATGTAGGCTACACATACATATACACATGTACACATATGTAAACATATGTACAGTATATACACATGTACATATATGTACAGTATATACACATGTACACATATATACAGTATATACACATGTACACATATGTAAACATATGTATACACACATACATGTGCACATATGAAGGCAAACATACACATGTATACCCATATGTATGCACACATGTACACATACACACATGTAGAGGTATACACATATGTATGCACACATGTAGAGGTATACACATATGTATACACACATGTACACAATCACACATGTATACACATACATATGTATACATATAAAATTTACATATATACTGCATACACATATATATATACACGTGTGTATATATATATATATATATATATATATATATATATATATATATATATATATATATATATATATATATATATACATATATATATATAATATACAGTATATTGTAAATATCTGAATCGATTCGCTAACTCCAAAAATTACGTAGCTTCTGGAAGATGCCACGAGTGCATTTTTAACTTTATATTTAGCGATTGAAAATTGAAGCCACCGATGATGATAAACTTAAGGTCACATACAGATCAGTTTAATTCTTACTGCATATCTACAATTCAATTAGAATAATGAAACTTTGATTAATGGAAAATCGCGGCTGTTCATCAGCCATGGAATTATCCTTGCTAATCTAACTTCTGCATTGTATTGTTCTGAAGTTTTAAATCATCAAAAAATGATGATTTGTTAATACTGTATACTTTCTAATCTGGAATTTTAATAATAATTTGACCTTTTTAAAGAATTAGTTGCTTTTAAGAAAAACTTTTTTGTTTTAAATATTATTGGCATCCCATTTCTAATAATTTTCAACTTTTGAGGATGATCTGTTAATGACCTCTCAGATTGTGATATATTAGATAATCTTGCAATACAGTTAATCATATATAAGAGCATTTAATACACAACTGACGTAACAAATAAAAAATTACGCAACACCACCTTATATAATTGTTCCGGTTTTAATCATTTAATATTCACATCACTGCTTTTCGTTTCGTGAATAATTGTTTGATTTTTCAATTTATGAAATTACACATTACTACGCCTTAAAAAGAACTGCATTTACATTTAAATCAATCCAAGAATATTAAACAAAGTTCTGATCTGGATATCTGAACGATTTGTTAATGAAAAAAATAGAATACTGTAATTGGAAGAGGAAAAAAATAATGGAAGAAAGTGTTTTGAAAAGAAAACTGTGAAAAAAATGTATATTCTTAAACCTCCTAATCCTAAGTGATGGTTTATCCCTTCTTTCTTTTCTAATACTGTATACTGTTCTATAATAACCTACTAGGCCTCGAGTTTAACAGAATACGTATATACTGATATTCAAAAGCATGTGATATATCTAAATCAACGTATTTCACCTTAAGAAATTAAGACTATCATTGCAATAAAGATACTGATGGTATAGAAATTACAGAAAAATAATTCTACTATTGGCATTCGTTTTATTTGGTAACATTTTGTGATAAAAATATGTACTTTTGTTATTCTTAAATACACTTTTAGTATATGCAGTATGAGGATAATAGCATTGTTTTCACTACGCTAGTCTTTTGAATTACATTTCGAAATACTTTGGACACAAGTACCGGGAACGTATGATTCTGACATACAAGTTTGAGATCGTTTATTGAGTTTATTGCTTTAAGTCTTATCATTTAAACCAATGAATGAACTTCGAAAAATCTTGAATTTGAAATTGAACAGACATTAAAAACTGTACCATCAATAATAAATTTATATCAAAATTATTTTTTTATACTTTGTTAACAAATGTAAACATATGAATAAACTTCAAGTTAAAGGTAACTTGACATTGAGATGCTAAACGGATAAAAATTCATTACTTTACGACTGAAAAATATGAGTAAACTTTAAGTTAAGCGTAACTTAATATTAAGATACTATATGGATAAAATCTTATTTTCATTAAATGTAATATGGCTTCAATATTTCCTCTAACAAAATTTAACTTAAGCAATGCATTTACCGTACCATACTTTGAGGTACTGTATGTATTTTAATACCATGCTTATTCAACTTTCACTGAAAAAACATCAAAAGAATAAAGTAGAAAAACAGAAGAAAAACTCAAATGAAATGTAAAAAAGTCCTAAAAATTCATGAAAAAGTGACGATAATGTTCTACTGATTTATTAAAGTTAATCACGGCAATCTCTACAAATAACAATGTAATATTGAGCCCAGTAAACAACCAAAAAAAAAAATAAATAAATAAATAAAAGCCACAAATACCAAAAGATAAATTTCAAATTTTTCTTAGCTATGCTGAGTGATCTGCAGTTAGTTTGACTATGGTATACCTGCATAAGTATTAATATAAATATAAAGCAAACTTTAAAGTCCTAGCTTCTACGAGTACCCAAATTTTTATAAAATTATATTTATTTCACTGAATACTTCCAAGATTTTGCTTGTAGTAAACAATACTAAGCCCTCATAAGTGCATACCCAATATAAGTTATATCACATACATTTTTTATCAGTTTGATAAATCAGAACTGCCATCTAAGAATATTGTTTATCTAAAATTATATTTTTCTATTTCTAAATCTGGATCTATGGAAATAATTACCCTTTTGTTTAAGCATTTTGAAACCGGTGATGACAAGTGTTGGGAAATGAGATTTGTTTTGGCCATCATTCACGAAAAATTACAGATCTCACGAAAATTGTTGATCATAACGTGCACCAATAGTTTTTGGAGCGATTGTACCTTAATAATCTGCATATTTCCTATAACAAGGCTACCTTATCTCATAGCTCATTAAAGTCTATAGAATGCAATTGTTGGATTCCTAACACAAGGATATCTGAAGGCAGCTGTTGTGATACTTTAGCCCTCCTACTATGTCAAGTACAAGGAACGAATGGATATCTAAACACGAGTTGGTGTTTACGCCACAAGCTGGTACCCCCTTTTGAGGTGGCCCACAAACCATGAAATGCATCAGAATGTACCATAAAAGCAAGATGTTAAGGATGACTTGTAGGGTAACCAATTTAATTGGCAATATGAAAAGTTACTGGGGTGGAGGAGGGTTCGTATTATATTCAACACGTCTGGCACTGGTATGGGAGGGAAGTCTAATACTGCAATTCACAAATTACCACTGAAAATAATGTGAAATGAGAAACTTTCCAAAAAATGCAATAAAAGTACAAATTTCAAATTCATACAAATATTACAGAAACATGAATAAACTGAAAACTGAATTGACTAATAATGAATAAATTGTAATGCTTCACATCTAAGTAAAAGTATTTCACAGGAATTTTTTTTTTCTCAAATTAGAATTGCACCTAAATAAAAAATAAAAAGTTTTGATACATTTCAACAGCTAATAACACACTTAACTTGACCAGTAAAGAAGTAATGTTTGAAACTTGAAAATCATAACTTCATTGTTTACCATAATAGAAATAATCTTGTTACTCATCATCAACAGGAAAAACACAAATGTTTTAAAGGAAAGGAAGAAGAACGGAAAGGGTCCATTCTTTCACTGAACAATTAGATTAACTAACTTGAAACTCTTAATTAAATGGCTTCGAGTTCGGAACTTTCCAAAATGTACAATGGGACTTATATCTGGTCGCCTCATATGCTGAGAACACTCGCCCGTCTCCCGGGTCACTGTAGCCTTGACTCCGTGGAGTTTTCTTTATTATAATCTTTCGAAATTTTTCACAAACATGCCTGTGTTAACAAAATTTAGATAACAGAATTATCACAATTCACATTTATAACAGTTTTGATCGAGAACTACTGTAGGACAGCATTAATAAAAATTACACATTTTAGCTTGTCATTTAGCCCTTCAAGGTAAGAATATCTATTGGCACTGAAGACAATCAATACATTTTAAAATCTACAAATTAATTTCTGTGCAAAATATATTGGTTTAAATTTCAAGTGTGTTTGCATAAAAAGGATATGAATTCAAGACAACTGTGTGTTTTCAAAACAAAAAACCAGTATTTCCAAAAAAACATCATCAATCATAGTTCTCAATTATTTGAGCTCAATTATGGAGAACCTTAATTTTTTATCTATCCTCCAGACAGAAAAAGACCTAAAGTTTTTAGTACTCAAAGAGAAAAGATCTCAAAGTTTTAGTCCTCCAAACAGAATAGACCTCAAGTTTTTAGTTCCCAGAGAGAAAGAATCTCAAGGTTTTAGTCCTCCAAACAGAAAAGACCAAGTTTTTAGTCCCCAGAGAGAAAAGATCTCAAGTTTTTAGACCTCCAAACAGAAAAGACCTCAAGTTTTCAGTTCACAGAGAGAAAAGATCTCAAGGTTTTAGTCCTCAGGGAGAAAAGATCTCAAGTTTTTAGTCCTCCAAACCAAAGAGACCAAGATTTTAGTCCTAGAAAGAGAAAAGACCTCAAATTCTTAGTACCCAGAGAGAAGACCAAAATTTTAGTCCTCCAAAGAGTAAAAACCAAGTTTTTAGTTCTCCAGAGAGAAAAGACCTCAAGTTTTTAGTCAGTCCCCCAGAGATAAAAGATACTTATCAGTAAGTTATGAGCTTGTTATAAGAGAACTTGATCAGAAAATCCAACACCAGTATGCCTCAGATGTTAAACAACTTTACAGTTCTTTGTATTTACATGCCACTACAAACCCAGAATTTGCTCATCCTGACTCAGGCCATCTGCTATAAAGCTATGCCTTTTCAAAAGTCTTATAAGCACCAATCCAATACTGATTGCCTCTTTCAACACACAGGTTTCCACCACCAGAAAACAGATTCAGATTTTGCAGTGCCCCACCTAATTATATATAGGCTACTATTGTTTTGTAGTTAGCTTTTAAGGCATAGTTTCTATTTCTCGTGAGGGAGAAAATTATATGACTACACCAATTGCCTTTAATATTGAAAATTTATTTGCTTCTTCCTTTCCTGCTCACACTAAATGTCGCCAGAAAACTGCTATGAAACTGTAGCTGAATATGTCCATGAATAGTTTAGTGGAATGAGGTAGATTGTCAAGTGTAAACCATCTACCATCTCCACCATGAAGAACTGGAAGCTATGGAACTTATATCATCTGTCCTAAATCACTTATATTACCCACTTTAACACCAGTTACCTCCCCTTACTGTCCAAGAAAAAAAAAAACTCTTGGCTTACCTAGCAGATGTCCATGAGTCTACTTTTATAATAAAAAACATTATTCTCTTCAAAATGTTCTTCCTTTGCTGCAAATACAATTGCTTACACAACTATATGAGTGAGATTCATATCTAAGGATAACCCTAGACAACTAGCACAAGGCATCAGAATATCTTCAAATCTTGAGTGTAAACAGATCCCCAGGATCATTATACAACATGGAGTTAATAGGTAGAGCAAGGAACTCCATAGAGCAGGTGTTTAGAAGCAGTAAAATGGGCAAACATATCAAGATAAGCAGTAAAAACAGGGCCAGGCACATTTTAACAGACACCACACAACAGAATCTGAGGGAGTAACAGGACTAGACAAAACAAGAAGTGCAGAAAAAGGTGCAGCATAAGCAAACAAGGCAAGAAGTACATAAGCAGCTGATGTAGCGGGTACTATTGGAGTAGAAGTCACAGCAGTCAGTAGCACTGCCAGAGAAATAGTGCCACCCACACTCATGTATCATATTCTGTCCAACAGACTGTCCTTCAGAGTCTTCCCTTCAGTATGGCATTTATCTTTATTGTATCTTCAATGTCCGTTATAAGTAGGAGAAATATGATGAATGTTGCTACAAAAAAACAAGGCAAATAAAACGCAACTGGTATACAAAAAACCTCGTGCAGAAAAGGAGCAGTATGCACAACTGATAAGAGCAAAACAAGAGCAGAGAAGCAGCAAGAATAACCAATGCCCATGCAAGTTATAAAAAGAGGTTTTACTAAACAACAGGTGTAAGGGGGTCATCGATAACTTCTAAATAAGAAAAGCTATGGAAATTATGATATAATTGCTTGCAACATTACAAACTATTAAGCAATGAAGAGTGCGTTTAGTTCCCACTTGTATGGTCAGGTAACTTTCGAAAAATTACTCCCCATCTTTCTAAATTGTATAAAACAGTCTAGAAGCATTTGAGGCTTCAGAAGTGAACTCTAAGTGATTGCTGGAATTATCATGAAACAAGTAAAAAAAGTAAACAAAATAAAAAAACATCCAAAAAGTAATTCAGAGCTTTAGAGCAAATTATCAAAAATTATAAAGAATGAACAGTATAATAAAATGAATCTAAAAATAAGACTTCGTATAGTAATGAACCAAAAGAGGTTTAACAAAATGGAATTTCTCTAAAATAATAGCAAAGTAATGAACATGAACATTTTGTTCCTATTGCAATGACATGCCCGACAAAACCCACAGGATTCTGCCTCAAGGAAAGATAGAATAAGAATCCAGAATTGAAGCATAATGACAAGGATATGTGTTTAACTTTTATGTACATCTAGAACAAAGATTATGGTACCTATACCTAAAGGTCAGAGAGCAAAGGAATCATTGGTATTCATGTATTACGTTAAACTCTGGAGGAAAGACTTTTTCAAAAGCTTTAGTTCATTAGTAGTCATTCTTGAAAAGGTGAATACCTCAGAAATATTGAGAGCAATTCAATAAGTTAAGTTTAAGAGAATTTACCATTTCCATGAAAATGGAGGACTTAATGAGAGCTTATGGAATTTCTGCGATTACAGTAGTTCTCTTTTTGATAGCATTGAAAACAAAAATACAGTATATATAAAATCAATATGAGCAGCTCACACTACACCAAATCTTCTATGAAAAATATTTGGAGTCAAATACCTTAGTATTTTATCTGGAAAATTAGTGATGTTACATTTGAAAATGCAATTTCATTTTAGTTATTGAAGTAGTAGTACAAGATGAGTTAATTATATGTGAATTATGTGACAGACTAAACAAGTGACCCTTTACATACTTCAAGGTATTGCAATGTAAATTCTAAATATATGCGAAGATATTATTTAATTACCTAGACTGAGAGCTAAAATATGACCTTTATAATGAAAAATTTGACAGGAAATTTGGCACCTAAAAGATTTTAAGCAGAGGTAACATAAAAAATTCTTTTTAGTAAATGGACATGAAGATTGATAAAGTTGAAATTCATCTACGCTACATTTATGGATGTACAAATCAAATCCTTCACTACACCTCTGCAGGGAATATTTTCTATTTCTTTATCTGAGCAATAAGTACTTACTAAGCCATTTTTATGGAATCTTGTGAAAAGACCAACTTTTAATGAAGATAAACTTTTGCAGATATATCAGATAACTAAAGTCAATATTCAAGATACTAAATCTCACATCTACTTAATCAGAACATTAAGTTTAATCAGATGCTAGAAATGTCACTGATATTCGTTAAGAAATAGTATTTTACACTTTACTTACTTATTCTAAAACAAATTAACTAGAAGTTACAAAAGAAAAATTTAAAGACAGGCCTCACTTCAAAAAAAAAAAAAGAAAAAAAAAAATAGAAAAAAATAATGTGTAGCAAAAATCATACATTAGAATAATAATTTTTCAACTACAACAAGCTTTAGCCTTTTCAATAAAATGTAATCTATTTTGACAAAATAATATTCAATGGTGTTCTGGAGATATAGGACGCAATAACATGTTATTTTTATTAGTAAAATAAATTTTTGAATATACTTACCCGATAATCATGTAGCTGTCAACTCCGTTGCCCGACAGAATTCTATGGAGGGATACGCCAGCTATCACAATACTAGAAGGGGGTGTACTTACCAGCGCCACCTGTGGCCAGGTACTATAGTACTTCTTGTTGACACCTCCTCAATTTTTCCTCGGTCCACTGGTTCTCTATGGGGAGGAAGGGAGGGTCGATTAAATCATGATTATCGGGTAAGTATATTAAAAAATTTATTTTACTAATAAAAATAACATTTTTCAATATTAAACTTACCCGATAATCATGTAGCTGATTCACACCCAGGGGGGTGGGTGAAAACCAGTGTACAAGATTAAAGGATAGCTAAGTATCCCATATTTCATATAACAGTTATCTCAAATAACAATGAAATAATAAGTACCTGGTAAGGAAGTCGAATTGAACCGTTACTCTGCCTCTTTTTTAAGTTCGTCTTCCTTACTGAGCGCAGCGTTCCTCTTGGAGGCTGAATCAACCCAAAGGTGCTAAAGTATATAGGGTTGCAACCCCTACTAAAGGACCTCTACAAAACCTCTAACCCAGGCGCTTCTCAAGAATGAATAGACCACCCGCCAAATCAAAAGGATGCGGAAGGCTTCTTAGCCTACCGTAACAACCATAAAAACAACAATAAAAGCATTCAAGAGAAAGGTTAAAAAAGGTTATGGGATTAAGGGAATGTAGTGGCTGAGCCCTCACCTACTACTGCACTCGCTGCTACGAATGGTCCCAGGGTGTAGCAGTTCTCGTAAAGAGACTGGACATCTTTAAGATAAAATGATGCAAACACTGACTTGCTCCTCCAATAGGTTGCATCCATTATGCTCTGCAGAGAACGGTTTTTATTAAAGGCCATCGAAGTAGCTACGGCTCTTACTTCGTGGGTCCTTACCTTCAGCAATGCAAGGTCTTCCTCCTTTAAGTGAGAATGGGCTTCTCTAATCAGAAGCCTTATATAATACGAAACCCCGTTCTTGGACATGGGCCTCGAAGGTTTCTTGATGGCACACCATAAGGCTTCTGACTGTCCTCGAATAGGTTTAGACCTCTTAAGATAATACTTGAGAGCTCTGACAGGGCAAAGAACTCTCTCTAGTTCGTTACCTACCATGTTGGAGAGGCTAGGTATTTCAAACGATCTAGGCCAAGGACGTGAAGGAAGTTCGTTCTTTGCTAGGAATCCAAGCTGAAAAGAACATGTTGCAGATTCGGTCGTGAAACCAATGTTCTTGCTGAAGGCATGAACCTCACTGACTCTCTTAGCTGTTGCAAGGCAGACGAGAAAAAGAGTCTTGAGGGTAAGGTCCTTGAAGGAAGCTGACTGGAGAGGTTCGAACCTAGGTGACATAAGGAACCTTAAGACTACGTCTAGGTTCCAGCCTGGAGTGGATAGACGACGCTCTTTAGACGTCTCAAAAGACTTAAGAATGTCTTGAAGGTCCTTGTTGGAAGAAAGGTCCAAACCTCTGTGGCGGAGAACTGAAGCCAACATACTCCTATACCCTTTAATCGTAGGGGCTGAAAGGGATCTCTCATTCCTAAGATGTAGAAGGAAGTCAGCTATTTGGGTCACAGAGGTATTGGTAGAGGATATTGAATTGGCTCTACACCAGCTCCGGAAGACTTCCCACTTAGATTGGTAGACTCTACGAGTGGAAACCCTTCTTGCTCTGGCAATCGCACTGGCTGCCTCCTTCGAAAAGCCTCTAGCTCTAGCGAATCTTTCGACAGTCTGAAGGCAGTCAGCCGAAGAGCGTGGAGGTTTGGGTGCAACCTGTCTATGTGAGGTTGACGTAGAAGGTCCACTCTTAGAGGTAGAGTCCTGGGGATGTCGACTAGCCATTGAAGTACCTCTGTGAACCATTCTCTTGCAGGCCAAAGGGGAGCAACCAGCGTCAGCCGTGTCCCTTCGTGCGAGATGAATTTCTGCAGAACTTTGTTTATTATCTTGAACGGTGGGAATGCGTAAAGGTCGAGATGGGACCAGTTCAGTAGAAAAGCATCCACATGAACTGCTGCAGGGTCTGGAACAGGGGAACAGTACAGCGGAAGTCTCTTGGTTATGGAGGTGGCAAACAGATCTATGGTAGGTTGACCCCACAAGGTCCAAAGTCTGTTGCACACACTCTTGTGGAGGGTCCATTCCGTGGGAATGACCTGATTCCTTCTGCTTAGGCGATCTGCTGAGACGTTCATATTGCCCTGAATGAACCTCGTGACCAGAGTGAGGTTTAGACCTTTTGACCAAATGAGGAGGTCCCTTGCGATCTCGTATAGGCTCCTCGAATGGGTCCCTCCTTGCTTGGAGATGTAAGCCAAGGCTGTGGTGTTGTCTGAGTTCACCTCCACCACTTTGCCTAGCAGGAGGGACTTGAAGTTCAACAGGGCTAAATGAACTGCTAGTAGCTCCTTGCAGTTGATGTGGAGTAATCCCTGTTCCTCTTTCCACGTTCCCGAGCATTCCCGTCCGTTCAAGGTCGCACCCCAGCCCGAGTCCGATGCATCTGAGAAGAGATGAAGATTGGGGGTCTGAATAGCCAACGATAGGCCCTCCCTGAGAAGGAGATTGTTCTTCCACCACAGGAGAGTGGTCTTCATCTCTTGGGTGATTGGGATAGAGACTGCTTCGAGAGTCGAACCCTTGTCCCAATGAGCTGCAAGATGGAATTGAAGAGGGCGGAGGTGGAGTCTCCCTAGCTCGACGAACAGGGCCAGTGATGAAAGGGTCCCTGTGATACTCATCCACTGTCTCACCGAGCAACTGCTCCTCTTCAGCATGCTCATGATGCACTCTAGGGCTTGGCTTATCCTGGGGGCCGATGGAAAAGCCCGAAAATCCTGACTCCGAATCTCCATTCCCAAGTACACAATGGATTGGGAGGGAATGAGCTGAGACTTTTCTAGGTTGACTAACAGACCCAGTTCTCTGATTAAGTCCAAAGTCCAGTTGAGATTCTCCAGACAGCGACGACTCGTGGAGGCTCTCAACAGCCAGTCGTCTAAGTAGAGGGAGGCTTTGATGTCCGATAAGTGTAGGAATTTTGCTATATTCCTCATCAGATGAGTGAACACCATAGGAGCTGTGCTTAGGCCAAAACACAGGGCTTGGAATTGGTAGACAACCTTTCCAAAAACGAATCTCAGGAAAGGTTGGGAGTCTGGATGAATAGGAACGTGAAAGTAGGCATCTTTCAAGTCCAACGAGACCATCCAGTCCTCCTGCCTGACCGCTGCTAGGACCGACTTCGTCGTCTCCATCGTGAACGTCTGCTTGGTGACATACTCGTTGAGCGCGCTGACGTCCAGCACCGGTCTCCAACCTCCTGTCTTCTTGGCCACAAGAAAGAGACGGTTGTAGAAGCCCGGGGATTGATGGTCCCGGACTATAACCACTGCCTTCTTCTGCACAAGTAGCGACACCTCCTGGTGCAATGCTAGCCTCTTGTCCTCTTCTTTGTAGTTGGGAGAGAGGTTGATGGGAGATGTGGTCAGAGGTGGTTTGAGGCAGAATGGAATCCTGTAACCGTCCCTCAGCCAACTGACAGACTGGGCGTCTGCACCTCTCTTCTCCCAGGCTCGCCAGAAGATCTTGAGTCTGGCTCCTACTGCTGTCTGGAGATGCGGAGAGTCAGTTTTTTCCTTTAGATGTCTTGGAGCCTTTCCTAGACTTGCTCCTGTAAGAGTCTGGACGGGAGCTTCCTCGGCTGGGGGCTCTACCACGAAAGGGCGGTATGAACCTCGTAGCAGGGGTATCAGCCACTGGGGAGCGATAAGTCTTGGGGACTGAGGTAGCAACCTTAGACTTACGAGCCGATGAGGCTACAAGATCGTGTGTGTCCTTTTGTATCAGGGCAGCAGACAAGTCCTTAACCAGCTCTTCGGGGAAGAGGAACTTCGAGAGCGGAGCAAAAAGGAGTTGTGACCTTTGACAAGGTGTAATGCTGGAGGAAAGGAAGGTACACAGCTGTTCCCTTTTCTTCAGAACCCCTGATACAAACATCGACGCAAGCTCACCAGATCCATCCCTAATGGCCTTATCCATGCAGGACATTAATAGCATGGCAGAATCCTTGTCCGCAGGAGAGGTCTTCTTGCTGAGGGCCCCCAGGCACCAGTCTAGAAAGTTGAACATCTCAAATGCTCTGAATACTCCCTTCAGTAAGTGATCAAGGTCTGAGAAGGTCCAGCAAACCTTAGAGCGCCTCATTGCAGTTCTCCGAGGCGAGTCTACCAGACTTGAGAAGTCAGCCTGGGCAGAGGCAGGTACTCCCAAGCCTGGTGCTTCTCCTGTGGCATACCAAACGCTCGCTTTCGAAGTGAGCTTAGTCGGAGGGAACATGAAAGAAGTTTTGCCAAGGTGTTGCTTAGTCTGCAGCCACTCCCCTAAGATCCTTAACGCTCTCTTAGAGGACCTTGCTAGGACTAGCTTAGTATAGGTGGACTTAGCTTGTTGTATGCCCAGCGAAAACTCAGATGGCGGAGAGCGGGGAATAGCAGAGACAAAGTGGTCTGGGTAAACCTCCCTAAGCAGAGCCAAGACCTTACGAAAGTCAATAGACTGTGGAGAAGGCTTGGATTCATCCACGTCTGACGAGGGATCCAGGTGTGCCGCCTCATCATCAGACGCCTCATCACCAGAGTGAAGCGAAGAAATCGGACAAGAATGCTGAACAGCAGAGTCAGAACGAGTAGGAACAATATTAGTGGTTTCCTCTTCAAGTAACTGTTGAGGGAAAACCTGAGGCTCAGACTGCAAAGGCTGAATAAAAGACGAAGCAGAAGGAAGGCGCATGGGTGGAGGAGGCTGACTCCTAGCAAGAGTGGTTGAACCCAAGGGTTGCGCTTGCTGAGCAGTTGGTGGAAGCGGAGTAGCAAGTTCCTGTTCCTGTGGTGTGAGCGGAGCGCGATGAGGTAGAGGCTGCGCAGAACAAGGTAAATGTCTCGCAAGCTGAGGCTCCTGAGGCGCAAGGCTAAGGTGTAGTGGTGCTTGCCTTGTGGAGGGTTGAGCTCGCTGCAGCGAGAGCTGAGGAGACTGACTCATGGACGGGAGAGGTTGTTGTACCTCAACCGAGTGTTGCATCACTGGTGGAGCAGCAAGTGGAGGCGGAGGAAGAGAGGTATAATCCTCCTGATCCCATTGTAAAGGTTGCCTTAAAGAAGGCGGAGGCTGAACACCACTGAGAACAGCAAACTCAGAACGTGGCTCAACATCGTACGCCTGGCAGGTGGTACTGCGATCAGGCGGAGCGAGCGCAGGCGGAGCGAGCGCAGGCGGAGGGAGTGTAGGCGGAGGCGGAGGCGCAACACTCTCAGCCCGACACTCACGCATCAAGTCCGAAAGCTGTGCTTGCATGGACTGTAGTAGAGTCCACTTGGGGTCGGCAGAAACTACAGTAGGCTGAGGTAAAGCCTTAACAGTCGAGCTCTGTTGTGGCAGAACCTTACTCCTCTTGGGCGGAGTGCAGTCAACAGATGACTGCGGCGAGTCAGAGCTGAGCCAATGACTGCAACCTGGCTGAGCACTCGCGGACTGGACTCTGCGTTTAAGTGGTCTCGAGACCTGAGACCAACGTTTCTTCCCTGACAGTTGATCAGCGGACGAGAAAAAGACGGGCTCAATCGTCTGCAGGTGGGAGTGACGGTCTTTGGAAGACACGCCCGCAACCACCGAGGATACTTCTGTGCGCCTAACAAGGCCTGCCGAACCCTTATGCCCTTCGACATTGCTTCTCCCCTGGGCTTGGGAGCTTGCAAGAGGTCCCGGACTGGGAGGACGACTGGCTCGCACAGAAGTATCCTCACGCACCACACTGGCACTGACACTAGCACTTGGCACTGCACTGACACTAGCACTCGTCACAGCACTGGCACTAATTCCACCCACTGCACTCTTGACCTTAAGTTCCTTGACTTCGGCCATCAGAGACTTATGATCACTTACCACTGACTCTACTTTATCGCCTAAGGCCTGAATAGCACGCAAAACAACAGACATATCAGGCGGAGGGCAAACAGTAGGTTCGGGGGTAGCCACTACAGGGGTAGGAAGAGGTAGGGGATCATGAGGTGAGGAAAAAAGTGAAGAGTGAGAAGAACTCCTCCTAACTCTACCTCTCTCTAACTTAGTTGAATATTTCAAAAGACGGACAAATTCCAGTTCCGAAAGTCCGGCGCATTCCTCACATCGATTTTCTAACTGACAGGGCCTGTCCCTACAGTCAGAACAAGCGGTGTGAGGATCTACCGAGGCCTTCGGAATACGCCTATTGCAAGACCTACATCGTCTATGGGAGGGGGCTTGCGAAATGTCAGACATCTTGAATCCAAAGAGTTAGCCAAAGGGGGTTCCAAAATCAAGCAAAAGATCGTTAACCGTTAATCAGGACTATATAAAAGCTATCTAGCTAATATAAGAAGGTTTCCAGTAAAGCGACAGCCGAAATCTGAGAGAATACTTCACCAATTAGCCGTGAAAATACTCGAAGATCATAAGCGTATCCCAGAACGTCTTGCCGGAAGCACGACAGAGGAAAAATTGAGGAGGTGTCAACAAGAAGTACTATAGTACCTGGCCACAGGTGGCGCTGGTAAGTACACCCCCTTCTAGTATTGTGATAGCTGGCGTATCCCTCCATAGAATTCTGTCGGGCAACGGAGTTGACAGCTACATGATTATCGGGTAAGTTTAATATTGAAAAAAAGGATTTGTACGAAACAATTTCTTTAAAAAAAATATTTGAAATGAAACGTGTATATAAAATTGTTTCTACGTCAACTACATTTAATAATATAAATCACATATATAAAATAATGCAACTTAATAAAATATACTTTTCTTTTACCCTCAGTAATGCTAACAAAACCTTGAAGTATGCTTATCATACTAATTGAAAATTATGCTTTGAATCCTTCAAATTCCAGATAAAATACTATATTAACCATATTAATCTCGTAACCGACACAATCCTAATAACAACAAACTTGGTGTAAAAATTATAAGAGCAACCAGTTCATTATAAGACCATTCAATTAACACTAAAAAATATTAAAAGAATAAACATTTTGAATAAATAATAAAAAAATTACATTTAAGTAAACAAGTTGAGGTATAAGTGAAATTATTAAGAAACAAAATTACATAAAGGAATTTCAAGAGCTAAAAGTTAACTCAAATGGATGCAAAAATTAATTAGCTGCATTATTTACCCCACTCTTCTTTACCCTGCATTGTCCTCGAAAAGGAGTTTCTATAGCGCATTCTTTTTTACTTTTAGCGAACTTTGATATTGTGACTAAATTGAATTGGTGCCTATGACTGGGTGTCGTGAATTTTGCAATCAGCAAAATGTAAAACACATGCTGTACCATTAATTGAGTTTACATTCATGAAAATGTAGAACACATGCACCATTAATTGACTTTACATTTAGGAAAGTGTAGAATACGTGCACCAATAAATGAGTTTACATGTAAGTAAATGTAGAACACATGCACTATTAAATGAGTTTACATTTAAGTAAATGTAGAACACATATACCATTAATTGAGTTTACATAAAGGAAAATATAAAACACATGCACCATTAGTTCAGTAATTCCAAACTTTTGAGCTGCCAATCGAAATCAATGATTGTAATTAATTATTGATTTGCATTTAAAACAGATTAACCTGACTAACGCACACACACATATATATTGAATATACATATACAAACATATGTACGTTTAATAAAAGATGATATTTCTGAATTAAGAGCTCAAGTTGAGTACAAAAAGTTATCAAAACAAAATAATTATCTGATTCAATATGGAATGGGTGGCTTGACAGAATCTGCTCAGGTTGCACTTGTAATTTTCACACCCTCAAAAATACATACCGGTACATACATACTTAAATACAGGTATATCTTAAAATTATCTGATCACACTTTTTTATGTACTATGAGTAAGCTTTAACTTAATACTTTTAACTTCATATAAAACAAAAACTACCTGTAAGCTTAATAAGTTCATATAAAAACTTTGAAATATTAGTTTCCTAATACACAAGTAAATTCTTTAAATATAAAAATAAAAACATTGAGTAATTCACTAATGCTTTGAAGTCTGAAACCACATTTTCAGTCACCCTCCACTTTTTCAATCAAGAGATTATTTTAGTCCCTGATATCTAAGTTAATGAAAATTTTGAACCAAAACTCTATCCAATGATTAAGAAATTGAGAATGAATCACCATTAATGTACAAAGCAAGCAAAAGCTATGTTACTCGAATTTAGTTTGTTTGATATTGATGGTTTCTCACAAAAAAATTAATTTGTTTTCTGTAATAAACTTTAAATTTAACTACAAAGATTTTGCTTCATTTTAATAGGAGGTGGTCTTATATGAATGCCATCAAGACTTTATAAAACACTGACTGTCTAAGGTAGTGACCTTATACACCTATGGAAAACTATTTTGATCATATACACTGCATTTTCATAAAATTATTAATGGAGGTTTCCCATGTTGGTCCAATACTAGGTGTCTCGATGTATTTTTACAATCGGAAAAGATGTTAAAAAGCACAATTAGGGCAATGATGAATAAGCAGAAGTCGAAGTTTATATGTCGAGGATAGCAGATGATACAACTTTGTATCGCTAATTTTCCTCCAATGAAGAACTCATCCGATCCTATAAAAGAAGAAAATGAATCTCAACTACGTTATATTTAGCCAATGTATTGAGATAAATAAGTTCATAGCTTTTAAAACTTTATAGATCAGCAAAAATATTTCAGGACAAATTCTAGATTTCTACTTCATTAAGAATTAGATAGTAAAGTATTGGTTCACAAATATTTGCATGTTTTAATTTGAAACGCAAGTCTTTTAATTGACTCTAATATTTATAGTAAAAAAGAAACTATATACGGTTCATATCATTTCATTAGTCTTTAGAATACTGTACTACTAAATGCTTTTGGTTCAAACTAATTATGTAGTCAAAATGCACCTAGTGTCTAATCAGTACTGATTGTATATCTACACTAAGTCTATTTTCCTCTACTAGCTCCAAAAAGATAAGCTGAAGCATCAAGTATCACTGCCGGTTACCTATAACCAACTCAGTCAGGCATCTGGCTACCTTTGAGAATACAGAGACAAGCCTAGACTCACTGATCTGTATAAAACTCTAGTATCTTAGGATACTGATCAGGTCAAAATAATAACCCAATACATGTTTCATAGGTTAGGGTGCATACATGATTTGAAGCACCCTAGATCAGATTAGGTAGCAAGTCTATCCCCACCATAAGGCAAGACCAAACACCTTTGATTAGGTTTGAGTTGGGTGTTTCCATATTCAGCCAACTGTTTAGTCTTGCAAGAGGCTCTGATCTCTAAAACTACAGATTTTAGAAATGAAGTTGAAAGCGAAGGAAATAAACCAGAATCATAGGAAAACCACGATCTTTACTTTGAACTATTCCTGGATAATCATCTACTATTACCAGGGACAGTTTAATTTACCTGACCAACCGATAATGAATGCCAAAACTGGTCAAGTAATTTCCACTTGTAGGTAAACAAGAAATTATTTTCAACAAGTGACTGTCTAGAATTTATAATCCTCGGGTAGAAGAGCATTTAACCATGGCTATCAAGACTTTAATTTTGTCTCACCAAAGGATTTTCTTTTCCCGGTAAAGGGTATAAAGCTCATAATTTCAAGATTTAAATACTATTCAATGCATTTGTTGGATACAAGTAAATACAGCGAGGAGTAGTAAACTAGGAAAGTGAAAAGGGGTGTGGGATGAATTTACTGTTGGAAACCACATCATTGATATATGAAGATGGAAGCTTTTGTCACATCTTTCCAGATAACTTGTGCATGCCAGGCTGTGCTTATCATCATCAACAGACCTGGTATTGTGTACTATACCTGGGGGATTCATAACATTAGTCCATTTCTTTTATCGAGGCAGATTTGCACCGACTCACAACTGTTCCCTATTGCTCGGAAAAGTTTCCTGATCGCTGATTGGTTAGAATTATCTTGTCCAACCAATCAGCGATCAGGAAACTTTTCCGAGCTAAACGGGCACCGCTGCGAGTCGGTGCAAATATGCCTCGCTAAAAGAAATGGACTATAGTGTTATTACTATGTGGCAGACAATAAATTGGAAGCACGAACATGCCTGATTTATGTGTCATAACTGGTAATATGATATTTTAATTATAAAATAAATTTTTGAATATACTTACCCGGTGAATATATAATAGCTGCAACTCTGTTGCTCGACAGACAAAAAACAGTAAAAACTCGCCAGCGATCGCTATACAGGTTGCGGGTGTGCCCACCAGCGCCAACTGTCGGCCAGATACCATACTCGATGTAAACAAAGACTCAATTTCTTCTCATCCCACTGCGTCTCTATTGGGGAGGAAGGGAGGGTCGTTTAATTTATATATTCACCGGGTAAGTATATTCAAAAATTTATTTTATAATTAAAATATCATTTTTAAATATTTAACTTAGCCGGTGAATATATAATAGCTGATTCACACCCAGGGTGGTGGGTAGAGACCAGTTAAAATATGTTTACATCGTATAAGCTAAGAGTTTTTATTTCATTTTGGAAGTTATCAATATAACAAAAACAAAATAAATAGGTACCTGGTAAGGAAGTCGACTTAGACGATTACTCTGCCTTGTAAGTACGTCTTCCTTACGGAGCCTCGCGATCCTCTTAGGATGCTGACAGACCCCTAGGAGCTGAAGTATCAAGGGCTGCAACCCATACAACAGGACCTCATCAAACCCCTAATCTGGGCGCTCTCAAGAAATGACTTTGACCACACGCCAAATCAACCAGGATGCGAAAGGCTTCTTAGCCTTCCGGACAACCCATAAAAAACAACATTAAAAACATTTCAAGAGACAGATTAAAAGGATATGGAATTAGGGAATTGTAGTGGTTGAGCCCTCACCCACTACTGCACTCGCTGCTACGAATGGTCCCAGTGTGTAGCAGTTCTCGTAAAGAGACTGGACATCTTTCAAGTAAAATGACGCGAACACTGACTTGCTTCTCCAATAGGTTGCGTCCATTATACTTTGCAGAGATCTATTTTGCTTAAAGGCCACGGAAGTTGCTACAGCTCTAACTTCGTGCGTCTTAACCTTAAGCAAAGATCGGTCTTCCTCACTCAGATGTGAATGAGCTTCTCGTATTAACAATCTGATAAAGTATGACAAAGCATTCTTTGACATAGGCAAGGATGGTTTCTTAACTGAACACCATAAAGCTTCAGATTGGCCTCGTAAAGGTTTAGTACGATCTAAATAGAACTTAAGAGCTCTAACAGGGCATAAGACTCTTTCTAGTTCATTGCCTACGATCTCCGATAAGCTGGGAATATCGAAAGATTTAGGCCAAGGCCGAGAAGGTAGCTCATTTTTGGCTAGAAAACCAAGTTGCAGCGAACAAGTAGCTTTTTCCGACGAAAATCCGATGTTCTTGCTGAAGGCATGAATCTCACTGACTCTTTTAGCCGAGGCTAAGCATACCAGGAAAAGAGTCTTAAGAGTGAGATCTTTCAGGGAGGCTGACTGTAAAGACTCAAACCTGTCTGACATGAGGAATCTTAGTACCACGTCTAAATTCCACCCAGGAGTAGCCAAACGACGCTCCTTGGTGGTCTCAAAAGACTTAAGGAGGTCTTGCAGATCTTTATTGTTGGAAAGATCTAAGCCTCTATGCCGGAAGACCGATGCCAACATGCTTCTGTAGCCCTTGATAGTGGGAGCTGAAAGGGATCGGCCTTTTCTCAGGTATAAGAGAAAATCAGCTATTTGGGCTACAGAGGTACTGGTCGAGGATACAGAAACTGACTTGCACCAGTCTCGGAAGACTTCCCACTTCGATTGGTAGACTCTAATGGTAGACGCTCTCCTTGCTCTAGCAATCGCACTGGCTGCCTCCTTCGAAAAGCCTCTAGCTCTCGAGAGTCTTTCGATAGTCTGAAGGCAGTCAGACGAAGAGCGTGGAGGCTTTGGTGTACCTTCTTTACGTGTGGCTGACGTAGAAGGTCTACTCTTAGAGGAAGACTTCTGGGAACGTCTACTAACCATCGAAGTACCTCGGTGAACCATTCTCTCACGGGCCAGAGGGGAGCAACTAACGTCAACCTTGTCCCTTCGTGAGAGGCGAACTTCTGCAGTACCTTGTTGACAATCTTGAACGGTGGGAATGCGTAGAGATCCAGATGTGACCAATCTAGGAGGAAGGCATCTATATGTATTGCTGCTGGGTCCGGGACTGGAGAGCAATAGATCGGAAGCCTCTTGGTCAGCGAGGTTGCAAAGAGATCTATGGTTGGTTGACCCCAAGTGGCCCAAAGTCTCTTGCACACATCCTTGTGGAGGGTCCATTCGGTTGGAATTACTTGCCCTTTCCGACTGAGACAATCTGCTATGACGTTCAAGTCGCCTTGGATGAACCTCGTTACTAGGGGGATGTCTCGACCTTTTGACCAGATGAGCAGGTCCCTTGCGATCTCGTACAACGTCAGCGAGTGGGTACCTCCTTGTTTGGAGATGTACGCCAAGGCCGTGGTGTTGTCCGAGTTTACTTCCACCACTTTGCCTCGAAGGAGATACTCGAAGCTTTTCAAGGCCAGATGAACTGCCAACAGCTCCTTGCAGATGATATGCATGCTCCTCTGACTCGAGTTCCACAGACCTGAGCATTCCCGACCGTCCAACGTCGCGCCCCAGCCCAAGTCCGATGCGTCCGAGAAGAGAACGTGGTTGGGTATCTGAACAGCCAGGGGAAGACCCTCTCTTAGGTTGATAATGTCCTTCCACCAAGTCAGACAAGACTTTATCTTTCCGGAAATCGGGATCGAGACCGCCTCTAGCGTCTTGTCCTTTTTCCAGTGAAAAGCCAGATGGAATTAAAGAGGACGGAGGTGTAGTCTTCCTAGTGATACAAATTGATCCAGGGATGACAGCGTCCCTACCAGACTCATCCACAGCCTGACTGAGCAGCGTTCTTTCTTCAGCATCTTCTGGATGGATAGCAGGGCTTGATCTATTCTGGGGGCCGACGGAAAAGCCCGAAAAGCTTGACTGTGAATCTCCATCCCTAAATACAGAATAGTTTGGGATGGGACCAGCTGCGACTTTTCCAAATTGACTAGGAGTCCCAATTCCTTGGTCAGATCTAGAGTCCACTTGAGATCCTTCAGACAGCGACGACTGGAAGAGGCTCTGAGAAGCCAGTCGTCCAAATAAAGGGAGGCTCGGATGTCCGATAAGTGGAGGAATTTGGCCACATTCCTCATCAGCCTCGTAAATACGAGAGGAGCTGTGCTTAGGCCAAAGCACAGGGCCCGAAACTGGTAAACCACATCTTCGAAGACGAATCTCAGAAAAGGTTGGGAGTCTGAGTGAATGGGGATGTGGAAGTAGGCGTCCCTTAGGTCTAGCGAGACCATCCAGTCTTCCTTTCTGACCGCTGCTAAGACTGACTTTGTGGTCTCCATGGAGAACTTCGTCTTCGTGACAAAGACATTCAGAGCACTGACGTCTAGCACCGGTCTCCAACCTCCTGTCTTCTTTGATACAAGGAAGAGACGGTTGTAAAACCCCGGTGATTGAAGGTCCGAGACTTTGACCACCGCTCCCTTCTCTAGCAAAAGAGACACTTCCAGTTTCAGGGCTTGTCTCTTTTCTTCCTCTCTGTACCTGGGAGAGAGATCGATGGGGGACGTCGCTAGAGGGGGTTTGCGTACAAAAGGGATTTTGTACCCCTCTCTGAGTAACTTCACAGATTGTTGATCTGCGCCTCTCTTCTCCCAGGCTTGCCAGAAGTTCTTGAGTCTGGCTCCTACTGCTGTCTGAAGTAGCGGGCAGTCAGACTCTGCCCTTAGAGGACTTGGATCCTTTCCTCTTCCCTCGCTTCCCTTCGGCACGAGCACCTCCTCTGCTGGAGGCTCTGCCACGAAAGGGCGGAATAAAGCGAGACGCTGGAGTGTCTATCCTCGGTCTAGCAGACAATGTAGGCAAAGGGGGAGCTTTGCGAGCCGAGGACGCAACTAGATCGTGGGTGTCCTTCTGAACTAAAGATAAGGCAATTTCCTTTACCAAGACTTCAGGAAACAGGCACTTGGAAAGGGGAGCAAAGAGTAGCTCAGATCTTTGGCATGGAGTCACTCCAGCAGACAGGAAAGAACATAGAGACTCTCGCTTCTTCAGGACTCCGGACGTGAATGAGGCGGCTAGCTCGTTGGACCCATCACGGACGGCCTTGTCCATGCAGGACATAATGAGCAAGGAAACATCCTTATCTGCAGAAGAGATTTTCCTGCTCAGGGCTCCTAAGCACCAGTCTAGGAAGTTAAAGACTTCGAAAGCCTTAAAGATCCCTTTAAGAAGGTGGTCCAGGTCCGATGGTGACCAAAAAATCTTCGAGCGTCTCATGGCAAGGCAGCGGGGAGAGTCTACAAGACTTGAGAAGTCGCCCTGGGCAGAGGCAGGAACTCCCAAGCCGAGAACTTCTCCCGTGGCATACCAGACGCTCGATCTAGACGAGAGTTTAGATGGGGGAAAGGCAAATGCTGTCTTTCCTAAACTCTTCTTAGTCTCCAACCAATCTCCCAACAGCCGCAAAGCTCTCTTGGATGAGCGAGAGAGAACGAGTTTAGTAAAGGCAGGTGCGGTAGCAGGCACGCCAAATACAAACTCTGACGGCGGCGAACGAGGAGCCACAGAAACAAAGTGGTCAGGGAACAACTCCTTAAATACAGCCATGACTTTTCTAAAGTCCAATGATGGTTGAGTTGCCTTAGGCTCGTCAAGTTCTGAAGGTTGATCCTCTTGTGGTTCAGCAACGTCCTCATCTGATAGTTCCTCATCCGAAAACTGATGAGGAAACGGCAAAGGAGTGGGCAACGTTTGGCTCGCTGAGTCCGGTCGCACTGGTGCATGCGTGACGGAGCCGGACGCAGCGTCATGGAACTGCTGCACAGTCTGTGAACTGTCAACAACCATGGGTGCGCGAGGACGCACAGCGTCCACCCGAGACTGTTTAGACCGTCTGGGTTGTGCAGTCAACACCATACCGGGTTGCGGAGGTTGACGCACCGCGTCAAAACAAGTCACCTCTGATGGTTGCTGAACGTCCTGAACGTCAACAACCACCTCCGTGCGTTGTTTAACGTCAACGTGCGGCTGGCAACCCACACTGGGTCGCATCGGTGGAGGTACTACCCCAACTGGTAGACGCGAGAAAGTTACCTCAGCGTCAACAGGACGCACAACAGACCGCTTGGATGGTTGTTGGCCAGAAGGTTCAGCAGCAACCTTCTCCGCATTGAAGTCCTCCATCAAGGACGCAAGCTTGGACTGCATGTCCTGCAGCAACACCCATTTAGGGTCTACGGCAGCAGGTGCGGCAACAGACGGGGTGAGCGACTGAGGCGGCACCGCTTTGCTTCTCTTAGGCGGCGAGCAGTCATCAGATGACGGCAACGAGTCCGAACTGACCCAGTGGCTACAACCGGGACGTTGGACTTGTCCTGAAGGGACCGACTTACGCTTCAAAGGTCGTGAGACCTTGGTCCAAGGTTTCTTACGAGAAACACCTTCGGACGACGAGGTAAAAACGGGCTCTCTCGTCTTACGTTGGTAGGGGCGATCTTGGGGAGATACGCCTGATACCATAGAGGGAACGTCTGTTCGCTGATCAAGGCCTCTCGAACCCATGAGTCGTACGACATTGCTTCTCCCCTGGGCTTGGGAGCTTGCAAGAGGTCCCGGACTAGGAGGACGACAGGCACGAACAGACGAACCCTCAAGCGCAACACTGTTCACAACACTTTGAAAAACACTAGGCACTTTAACACTTCCCGCGGCACTTTGGCACTTTAGTTCCTTTACGTCCGCCATGAGTTGATTGCGGTCACTTGCAAGGGACTCAACTCTCTCCCCCAAGGCATGGATAGCACGCATCATGTCAGCCATCGATGGTTCCTGAGTGCTAGGAGGGGGGTTAGGAACAACCACTACAGGGGAAGGATTAGGTTGAGGGGCATGAGGAGAGGAAAAATCTACCGACCTAGAAGAACTTCTCCTTACCCTATCTCTCTCTAGTCTGCGTGTATACTTTTCAAATTCGATAAAATCGAATTCCGAAAGGCCCACGCATTCCTCACACCGATCTTCCAATTGACAGGTTTTTCCCCGACAATTGGAACAAACAGTGTGAGGGTCGAGAGAAGCCTTTGGAAGATGCCTATGACAGTCCCTAGCATTGCATTTTCTGAACTTGGGAACTTGTGAAAGGTCAGCCATTTTGAATTGGTCAAGGGAAAATTCCAAAAAACGATCTAAGTCATCAACAATTAATCCGATACAAAAAAGAGTTCAAGGATTTATTTGAAGAAAAACACCTGTACTGCGAAAGCTCAAACCAAAATAAAGTACTTCACCAAATATGATGGGAAAAACTCCAGGTTTCAACAGCGAGTAAAGTACGTCTTGTCGACACGTCGACAGAGAAGAAATTGAGTCTTTGTTTACATCGAGAGAGTGGTATCTGGCCGACAGTTGGCGCTGGTGGGCACACCCGCAACCTGTATAGCGATCGCTGGCGAGTTTTTACTGTTTTTTGTCTGTCGAGCAACAGAGTTGCAGCTATTATATATTCACCGGCTAAGTTAAATATTTAAAAAAATGCTTTACTGTTGTTATCAATATCAATATACTCGAGAATGCGCAGCCAAGTTTGTTGGCAAATGCAATGTGTACATATTTCAATTATATTTTATCATATGCTGAACACATGAAAACAGAATATTATTTTACTTTACATGGTAAAGATTTACTTTTATTTTAATCTTTAAAATTAAACTTTGTTAAATTAAAGAATAAAACTTTTGTCGAGTAAATTTAATACTTGTTAAAACTAGTGGGTTGTTCCCATGATAGTTTGGTTCCGATGTTCATTTTTGTCTTGTCTCGCCTTGCTCTGCCTTTCTGTTCACAGTTTTAGTTCACGGCCGAGACTCGCACAGGGTGGAGGTAAGGGTGGTCTTTGTATTAGCTTATTTTCATTGCTGTTTAGAAAAAGTGTATTGAGCCATATATAATATTGAGTGTTATTAATTTGTTATAGCCAGTTATTAACAGTTTGTGTTAAATGTGTATAAATTTTGTTTGGTTCTATATATGGCTGTTATTTTTGTTTTCAGCTTCTGGAGTAGAGGTCCTCTCCAGCCTTTACCCACGAAGAATTTACTGCCAAAATTTACTGTCAATTTAGTCATGAAGTTCTACTTTCAAGTTATGTATAAATGTTATGTATATGTTATGTATAAATAAATTGTTTATGGCATTTTATACAGTTTATGATTGCACCTCGACTTAGGACCATCCCATACGTCATGTACAGCATGACTTATTTTATATTTGTTTGAATAATACTACATACATATTATAAAATCAAGGGGTTTCATCTACGCTAAGTTTAATAATGCACTTCCTTTAAAATCAATGTAATATATAGTGACCTTCTTTCCCGCCATTATCCCTACATTAAGGTGTTGGTTGCCTGATGCGCCCTCTCCAATGTCGTCTATCAAAGGCATCCTCTTCCATCATACCTCTTCTCTCACCCTCTGATTTTCTACCTTCCTCTCAATCTTCCACAAAAACGTGTTCCTCCCAAGCCCTCCTCACTCCCTCCCCAGCATCCATCCTCAACATGTGCCCACACATGAATCCATCCTCAACACGTGCCCACACGTGAATCCATCCTCAACACGTGCCCACACCTTCTCAATCATGACACTCTTATCACTTCTGTAATCTTTACTATGTCAGCCATTCTTTTTATTTCGTTTTCCAATCTTTCTAAAATATTGTGAACAGTATCCCATATCAAACTACCGTAATATGGCGCACTGGCCGAGATTGGACATCAAAAAGGCACTATATTTATAACAATGTGCATGCACTCATCCCAAACAAGCTTAGATTTGCATATGCAAATGACACAAATGCTATTTTATCTGCTATATTACAAAGAATTGTTTCATAAACCCTCACTGCCACATGTGTAGTTTGCTTACTATTTTACTATGAAGGCAAAACACTTGTAACATTTTCAACTAAGGAAGGGAGTTAATGTGATGTACATAGATATTATAAATATTCTCATCAATGGCAAACCTTCTCGACTATGTTTTTGTTAATTATTAGTTGTTGGGACCACAAACCATAATCAATTGCTTGCATATACAACTGTTAACTAGAGCTAACTAAGAGTTTTTCATTTTAGATTTTTCTTCCCTTTGAATAGAATGAAAATTGCCAAATAAAATAATAAAAAGCTCTTGTCAATGAAGGATTTGCACATAAGCAATGAATAGACTAAAGTTTCATAGATGGTAAAATTTGGGACAGCTTTTAGCCCAAAATACTTACAGAAGTTGAAAGTCATAGCCACTACTCTGACACCAAATGCTCTAGACTATATCAATATAGGTTTGGAAAACTCACTTAAATTGGAATTAACTTGACCAATAAGTGCTTTTGACCCTTTCAATCCCGTGTTGCATGCACAGATTTATCACTCAAGCCTCATCTTGGCATAGAAGCTATTAGTGCTGAATAAATTTACATTGCAGTGACAAAGACATTTTATACATTTACTCAACATTTTATAAGCACAAATAACAGAAAGACAAAATCACTGGAAATTACTTGATATAAAATATGTCATGGGGCTTCATGGAGTAAAAATCACAAATATTAAAAGTAATTTGTATTTTTACTAGCTATACAAACCTGTCTTTAATTAGGGAGATTGATTCAACGGGAGCTGAAGATTATCATTAAAACTTTGAAAATTAGTGGTTATCCAGCTGGTGAAAGGTGCGAGTGAGGAGCCCCGCCCATTTTTTCAGCTGGAGTAGCTTTACTTTTGACCTTTCAGCCAAGAACTGAGAGGGGTGGCTGAGGAGAGAAGTTTGATTAAGGGAGGCAGGTTTGTATAGCTTGAGATAAAAAGACAAGTTTGGAAGTAATTCGGAATTTTCTTAACTACAGTACACAAACCTTTGTCCTTCGCATGGTGTAATAATACTAGCAAAGCTGGAATACGGCAGTTAAAAACTATAACGCAAGCAGTGTAGCAGGGGAAGCTGGCTCAATTAAAAACCACATCTATAGCAGCTAGGACTTTCTAGGGGTTTAGCGATGGCAGGAAAGTATGAGTGAGTAAAGGACTCAAGTTTCTATAGTTAGCAAAATGGTGTTTTTATGATAAAACAAAGTTTTATGAATACTTACCTGGCAGTTATATAATGTCTCTACTTTCGGCAGAATTTTTCAAAATGCGGCAACCGCCTTGTGGTGGTTGGCCGGTTAGGTGGTTAACAACCCTTACAGGGTGGTACAAGGAATCATTCCCGTTTTCTATTCTTTAGTTCATCTATGCCCGACCTGTCTCCTGAGGGGAGGTGGGTGGCCCTTAGAATATATATAACTGCCAGGTAAGTACTGTATTCATAAAACTTTGTTTTATCATAAAAACTCCATTTTTATGAATAGAACTTACCTGGCAGTTATATATATACAGTATAGCTGATTAACACACTTGGAGGAGGGTGATAGACAGTAAACATCGTTGGGGAAACAACCAAAAAAGTTGTAGGATGAAAAACACCTTGATTCCTTACCTGCTAAGGTAGCTGACTTCAAAGGTTCCTGCCTCTTGAGTCGCTTTCCCTTAGGAGTGTCAGCCAGGATGTGACCTGCAGTGCTGAAAACACTCAATCGAGTCTGTCAATAGGGTGAGACCAACAATCTGACTAGACTTCAGGACTACCTATTGCCCATATATTAAAAACTGCAACCTTACCAAAACCAACCACCTAACCTTTGCAAATTAGATATCAATTATCTAACTAGACTGGGTGACTGTACACAAATCGACGTCCTCAGACAACCATTAAAACCACCAACCCACACACAGGCATACAAAACTAAGGTTGAGGGGAGGTAGTAACTCCTTTGCCTAATACAGAAGCCGTAGCTACGTATGGGCCCAAGGTATAACATTTCTCATAATCCACTCTCACCTCTCTGAGGTAATGAGAGGCGAACACAGAGTTGCTCCTCCAGAACGTCGCATCCATAATTTGTCTGACAGACATGTTTTTGCGGTAAGCAAGAGAGGTCGCAATGGCTTTCACTCCGTGAGCCTGCACTTTTAAAAGGCCAAAGTGTTCCTCCTCACACAAGAGATGCGCTTCTCTTATAACTTCCCTCAGGAAAAAAGACAAAGCGTTCTTAGAAAGGGGCTTCTGAGGATCTTTCACCAAACACCACAAGGAGCTAGAAGAGCCTCTCACATTTTTAGTGTGAGACAAGTAGGCTTTGAGGGCTCGTACTGGACAGAGGAGTCTCTCTTGTTCTTGACCTACTAGGTTAGTCAAGTTAGGAACCTCAAAGGTCCTTGGCCAGGGCTTTGAAGGGTTCTCGTTCTTGGCGAGGAAATCTATTCTTAAGGCACAAACTGCCCCATTCAGATTGAAGCCTACCTGCTTTTCAATTGCATGGACTTCACTGACTCTTTTAGCTGTTGCTAAGGCCAAAAGGAAGAGGGTTTTCTTCGTAACCTCCCTAAGAGGAGCTTGTGAGATGAGCTCAAATCTCTTGGTGCACAGAAATTTAAGAACCACATCAAGGTTCCAAGAAGGGAGCTTTAACTGGACCTGTTTGGTTGTCTCAAAAGACTTTAAGAGGTCATGTAAGTCCTTACTGTGAGACAAGTCCAAGCCTCTATGCTGATAGACTGAAGCGAGCATGCTTTTGTACCCTTTGATTGTGGACACCACCAGCTTAGCGTCCTGCCTGAGGTACAACAAAAAATCAGCAATCTGGCTCACAGAGGTAGTGGATGAGGAAACCTTGTGTTTCCTACACCAAGCTCTAAAAGTCTCCCACTTGGACTGGTAGACTCTCTGTGAAGAGACCCTCCTCGCTCTGGCGATAGCTTTCACAGCTTGCGCTGAAAACCCTCTCGTTCTGACGAGCTTCTCGATAGTCTGAAGGCAGTCAGATTGAGAGCGAGGGGGTTTTGATGATACCTCTCAAAGTGGGGTTGTTTGAGCACCTTTGGACTTGCAGGAAGGCTTCTTGGAAAGTCCATCAACATGTCCACCACCTCCGTGAACCATTCCCTCGTTGGCTAGAAAGGAGCTACCAGGATCATTCGTCCCGAATCGAAAAGGGCGAATTTCCTGACTACCAGGTTGATGATCTTGAACGGAGGAAAGGCATACGTGTCCATCCCCGTCCAATCCATCAAAAAGGCGTCCACTGCTATAGCCTCCTTGTCCGGAACCAGGGAGCAACAGATGGGGATCCTCTTGCTCAAGTTGGAGGCGAAAAGATCTATTAGGGGTCTCCCCCACAGCCTCCAGAGACTGACAGACCTGTTGGTTGAGGGTCCATTCTGTGGGAAGGACCTGCCCTTTCCTGCTGAGCATGTCCGCCGTCACATTCCTCTGTCCCTGTACAAACCTCGTCAGCAGATCTACCTTGTTCTCCTTTGCCCAAAGAAGGAGCTCCCTTGCTGTTTTGAACACGGACAGAGAGTGAGTCCCCCCTTGTTTTCTGATGTACGCAAGAGCTGTGGTGTTGTCTGAGTTGACCTCCACAATCTTCCCAGACACCGAGTCTTTGAAGGCCTTTAGCCCCAGAAAAATGGCCATCAGCTCCTTGTTGTTGATGTGCCATTCCAACTGATTTCCTTCCCAAGAGCCTGAGACCTCCTTGCTTCCTAGTGTTGCCCCCCAACCTGACTCTGACGCGTCTGAAAACAACACTAGGTCTGGGTTCTTCTTGTGTAAGGAGATCCCTTCCCCCAACAAGGCTGGATCCAGCCACCACTTCAGAAGATCCTTGACTTCTGCTGGAATGGGGAAGGAAAAGAAGTCTTCCTGCGTCTTTCTGTTCCACGTTTTCGAAAGAAAGTGTTGTAGAGGCCTTAGATGGAGTCTCCCCAGTGAGACAAACTGCTCGAGGGAGGAGAGAGTTCCCAGCAAACTCATCCACTCCTTCGCTGAGCACCTCTTCTTGTCCAGGAAACTTCTGACTTTTTCGAGACACTTGGTCTGTCTTTCCTGTGAGGGAGAAGCCCGAAAAAGAACTGAATTCAGAACTACAGTGATACCTCGGTAGTCGAACGACTCTATACTCGAACAATTCGGAGTTCGACCAAAATTTTCGAGAAATTTTTGCTGCGGTGCTCGACCAAAAATTCGGTACTCGACCAGCCGAACACGTGACGACCGCATGGGCTTTGTGATGATCGCGCCATCTCGGCCACTCTCGCTTGTTCGGGAAGCATCAGTTCTCTCGAGAGCGTCACTCAGACAACGCGCGATCAGCATTCGTTGTGATTTAGTGATTTTCAGTGCTTTTAATTGCTTTTTTAGCTTTCATAATGAGTCCCAAGAAAGTAATGAGTGTTAAGGGGAAGGAGAAGAGGAAAACAGTGCGAACAACGATCGAGTTGAAGAAGGAAATTATAGCGAAATATGAGAATGGTGTACGAGTGTCCGATTTAGCGGTAGAATACGGAATGGCGAAGTCGACCATTTCTACGTTTTTAAAGCATAAAGAAATGATTAAGAAGGCGAATGTTGCAACGGGAGTTACGGCGGTAACTAAGCAAAGGCCACAAGTGATTGAGGAGATGGAAAAGTTGCTTTTAATATTTATTAAAGAAAAACAGTTGGCCGGGGAAAGTGTTAGTGAAGCGTTCATTTGTGAAAAAGCGTTGCATATCTATGAAGAATTAGTGAAGAAAAGTCCGAGTACCAGTGAAAGTGATTCATTTACATTTAAAGCGAGCAGGGGTTGGTTTGAAAAGTTTCGTAATAGAACAGGTATTCATCGTGTTACTAGGCATGGGGAGGCAGCTAGTTCGGATCAAATTGCAGCCGATAAATACGTGGGGGAATTCGATCGGTACATAAATGAACAAAATTTGATCGCACAACAAGTCTTTAATTGTGATGAGACTGGGTTATTTTGGAAGAAAATGCCAGCCAATACGTACATTACCAAGGACGAAACGAAGATGCCAGGTCACAAGCCAATGAAAGATAGGCTAACATTGTTGCTGTGTGCAAATGCAAGTGGCGATTGCAAGATCAAACCCTTGTTAGTGTACCACTCGGACAACCCCCGGGTGTTCAAACGAAATAATATTTGTAAAAGTGCACTACCAGTTATGTGGCGCTCGAACACTAAATCTTGGGTCACAAGACAATTCTTTACTGAGTGGATAAACGAAGTGTTTGCCCCCCAGGTTAAGGCTTACCTCATTGAAAAGAGCTTGCCAATGAAATGTCTTCTGGTTATGGACAATGCTCCTGCACATCCTCCAGGTCTCGAGGATGACTTGAAAGAAGAATACAGCTTTATCAAAATCAAATTCTTGCCCCCCAATACTACTCCCATACTCCAGCCCATGGACCAACAGGTCATTTCAAACTTCAAAAAACTCTATACCAAGGCCCTTTTCAGAAAGTGTTTTGAAGTGACCAGTGACACGAAGTTGACCCTAAAGGAATTCTGGAAGGAACACTTCAGCATCCTCAACTCTGTTAACATGATTGACCAAGCTTGGCGAGGTGTGACCTATAGGACATTGAACTCTGCCTGGCGTAAGCTGTGGCCATCATGTGTCACAGAGAGGGAGTTTGAAGGTTTCCAACCAGAGGCGGGTCCAAGCACTGCTACCCCTGTAATTTCTGATGACACTGATGTCGTTGAGGAAATTGTTGTCATGGGCAGGAGTTTGGGGCTTGAGGTCGACAAGGATGATATTGATGAGCTTGTAGAAAGCCATTCTACCGAGTTGACTGTGGAGGAATTGTTGCACCTGCAACAACAACAGCAGCAGGATCTGATTGTGGAGCAGGAATCTTCAGAAGAGGATGAGGTAAGGGAGGATGTTCCAAGTTCTCTCATCAATGAAATTTGTTCCAAGTGGGCAGATGTGCAGGCTTTTGCTGAAAAATACCACCCAGAAATTGCAGTAGCAAACCGGGCAGTGCATATGTTTAATGATAGTGTCATGTATCATTTTCGAAGAATACTGCAGAGGAGGAAGAAACAATTAACAATAGACCAGTTTTTCACAAAAGAAAAGAAAGCTGCTACATCAAAGCCTGTTTCTCCTCCAAAGAAGAGACAAAGAGAAGAAACCCCTGAAATAGATCTGCCCACCCTTTCATTGGAGAGAGAAACAACTCCTGAAGGAGAACTACCCCGCCACATCATGGAAGGGGACTCTCCTTCCAAGCAGTAACCTCCCCCTTCCATCCTCTCCACATCCATCCCTGTATGCCATCGAACCGCTGCTCAAAGGTATGTTCACTACAGTACAGAAAATGGTTTAAAATTGTTTTATTTTAGTACAGTAAATGGTTTAAAATTGTTTTATAGGATTTTCTGACCAATTTCATACACATTTAGATAATTATTGTTGTTTAGGTACACGTTTTATTAATATTTTGGGCCTGTTCGAGTGCTTGGGAACGGAATAGAATATATACCATTATTTCTTATGGGGAAAAAAAATTCGGTACTCGAACAAATCGGAGGTCGAACACGGATCTCGAACGGATTATGGTCGAGTACCGAGGTATCACTGTATCCCCAAATAGAGAATAGTCTGATTCGACTTGATCTGAGACTTCTCCCTGTTGATGACCAGGCCTAGATCTTGAGCCATCATAAAAGTCTTTCGTAAATCCTCCAGACATTTCTCCTTTGATCGTGAACGAATCAGCCAATCGTCCAGATAAAAGGATATCCTTATCCCCTCTTGATGCAGCCAGCCTGACACATTCGCCATTATCCTGGTGAAGACCTGAGGAGTCGTGCTGAGACCGAAGCAAAGTGCTCTGAATTGGAAGCACTTGCCCTGCATTACAAATCTCAGGTACTTCCTTGAAGTCGGATGGATGGGGACGTGGAAATACGCGTCCTGCAAATCGAGGGACACCATCCAGTCCCCTGGACGTACTGATGCCAGCCCAGACTGAGTCGTCTCCATGGAGAACTTTGTCTTCTCCACAAAGACGTTGAGAGAACTGACATCCAGGAAGGGTCTCCATCAGCCCGAGGTCTTGGGCACTAGAAACAGGCGATTGTAAAAGCCTGGGGAGGATAGATCCCGAACCGGTTCTATCACTCCCTTGTCCAGCATTTGGGCGACTAGGTCTAGGAGGGCCTTCTGTTTCCCCGGATCTGAGTACTGGGCTACTAAGGCCAGCTGAGTATCTGCGAGAGGAGGTTTCTTCAGAAAGGGGATCTTGTATCCTTCCTTGATGACTGAGAGGGACCAGGTGTCTGCCCTCTTCTCTTCCAAGACTGCCAAAACCTGACAGTCTTGGGCCTACTTTCTGGAGGAGATGAACTTCATTTTCTGGAGCGAGCTCTGAACGAACCTCGGTTCGATCTTGGTCCTGACTCTTGCCTTCTTCCTCTAAAATCTGGTCTTGAAGTAGCCCTGACCCAAAAGGGCTGCTGAAATTTCTTTTCCTCCCGTTTCGAAGAAGAAGGAGCGGCTGCCAAGGGCTTACGAGCCGAACGAGATAAAAGGTCTTGGGTGGCTTTTTGGGCCAGCGAAAGCATAATGTCTCTCACCAGGGTCTCAGGAAAAAGATGTTGAGACAAGGGGGCGTAAAGAAGCTCAGACTTCTGCGCAATGGTAACAGACCTTGACGTAAAAGAGCAAAGCAGGGCCCTCTTCTTTAGGATTCCAGCTGAGAACAGCAAAGCCAACTCATTCGCCCCATCTCTGAGGGCCTTGTCCATACAGGACATAATACTGGTTAGGTCTCGAGTTCCTTCCATCTGGTCAGTCTTCCTTGCCAGAGTCCCTAGCGACCAGTCTAGAAAACTAAAAACCTCAAAGGCTCTAAAATTACCTTTGATGAGAGGATCCAGCTCCGACATCGACCACATGACCTTGGCTGAGTTGAGAGCATGCCTTCTAGCTGAGTCCACTAAGCCAGAGAAGTCACCCTTGGAGGAAGAAGGAACTCCCAAACCCAAAGGTTCCCCAGTCTCATACCACATACCACCCTTTGAAGCAAGACGAGCTGGTGGAAACGAGAAGGAAGTCTTAACTGCTTGTCTCTGTTCCTTCATCCAGTCATCAATCTTCGCCAGAGCCTTCTTTGCAGAAATTGACAGCTTCATCTTGATGAAGGCCGACTGTTTCTTGGCCTTCTTTTTGTTAAATTGGGATTGAGGAAATTGCGGAGCAGCAGGTTGGAATTCCTCTCCATTAAGTTCCAGAAGGGAGAGAGAGAGAAATTTGTAATCTCCGGCAGAGTCAGCAGGTTTATCATCGTCATCAGAGACCTCCTCGAGGTCCTGATCCACATCTGCAACATCCTTCGAACGAGAAGAAGGCTCCTTAGAAACAGACAAAGGCAAATCAAAAGAATCATCCTGCAAAAAAGGGCTTGCGTCCTGGCGCCGAGAGTGGGTGTCGTCCTGGCGCCGGAAAGTGGTATCGTCCTGGCGCCGAGCGCTAGAAGAGTCCTTGGAACGAGAGGCAGTATCGTTCTGAGGAAGCAGGGTGGTATCGTCCTAGCGCCGAGAGCGAGAAGCAGAGTCGTCCTGGCGTCGAGAACAAGAGGCGATATCGTCCTGGCATCGTGAACGAGATGCGGTATCGTCCTGGCGTCGTGAACGAGAGGCGGTATCGTCCTGGCATCGTGAACGAGAGGCGGTATCGTCCTGGCATCGTGAACGAGAGGCGGTATCATTCTGGCGTCGTGAACGAGAGGAGGTATCATTCTGGCGTCGTGAACGAGAGGAGGTATCGTCCTGGCGTCGAGAACGAGAGGCAGTATCGTCCTGGCGTCGAGAACGAGAGGCAGTATCGTCCTGGCATCGTGAACGAGAGGCGGTATCATTCTGGCGTCGTGAACGAGAGGAGGTATCGTCCTGGCGTCGAGAACGAGAGGCAGTATCGTCCTGGCGTCGAGAACGAGAGGCAGTATCGTCCTGGCGTCGAGAACGAGAGGCGGTATCGTCCTGGCGACGAGAGGAGGTATCGTCCTGGCGACGAGAGGAAGCATCATCCTGCGTAAGCATATCGTTATCGTCCTGGCGCCGAGAGAGAGAGGAGGTACAGTGTCGTGTCTTCGACGATGAGAGTAAGGTTTGCTTAGGAGAAGAACTCCGTTCCCTCCAAGAAGTTGACTTCTTAATAGGCAAAGAGTCGTCTTCACATCTATCAGACTGGGCGTGAGGGCGGCTAAACGCTTGCACTAACGTAAAAAGTTGTTCCTGCATGACAGACAGACAAAGGATTTACCAACTTCTGCTGGGTCTTGCGGTCCCGAAGGAGAGGGCTGACGAATATCACTCGTAGAAGGGGAAGGATCTTCGGCTGTAATATCCTGACTTGCGGGCTTAGACTTCGTCCCTTTCACAGGTACGGAGTCGAAATCGTCCTCCAACAGACAAGGTTCATGACCGCTAGAACCGGGAGAAAAAGAACGAGACAGTTCGTCGCGGTTCCACCTCCTCTTAGTAGGTCTTGACGCTTCAAACTTCCATTTACGTCTGGGAGAATTCGGAGAAGAAATTAACACATCCGACACGTCTTTTCCGTGACGGTCAAGAACAGCCTGGGAATCGGCAACAGGACTGTCTGAGGTGACGGCTGACCGAGGGTACACACCTCTCACATCCTTTCGGTTGTCGACGTACCTTCTCCCTTGGTCCTGGGAGCTTGGTAGAGGTCTAGGCCTAGGGTAATGACAGGTTTGATCAGTCGCCACCTCCACTGCACTTTCACAAGCACTAAAATCACTTTCATTATTCGTACCTTTAAAGGCCGCAAGTTATTCTTTAATGGCCTTCAACTCGGCAGCCATCCTAGCATACCAAGGGTCATCCGCAGATACGGATCCTGCAGAAGGGGCAGGAGTTACTAACTCAAGGGAAGGATCAACTTCCAAAGAGGAATTAATTATAAGCTCAAAGGATAAATCTACACTAAGTTCATCTTCATTTCCACTAACAGACTTAGACTTAGACCTAGAAGCTCTCCTAACTCTATCGAGCTCTAGTTTACACACATAGCACTTCATAATCAACCAATCCTTTTCATCCAAAACCTTACATTCCCCACACCTATTATTAAGGGCACATTCAAAACCCCTACAATTCAAACACACGGTGTGAGGATCTACCGCCATTTTCGGTAATCTCACCTTACACTCCTCATTCGCAGACACGGAATTGAAATTTATCACTCATAATGATAACAGCAAAAAAGCAAAGAAATAACAAAAACACGATTGCCAAAACCCCAAATCAGTGTACTTCACCAAATAGCAGACTGGTACAGCAAAAACAGGGAAAGCAAAGAAAAACTCTTAATGACGGACCAACGTGTTAGCGATCCGGCCGGCAGAGATGAACTGAAGAATAGAAAACGGGAATGATTCCTTGTACCACCCTGTAAGGGTTGTTAACCACCTAACCGCCCAACCACCACAAGGCGGTTGCCGCATTTTGAAAAATTCTGCCGAAAGTAGACACATTTAGCTATAAATATATAACTGCCAGGTAAGATCTATTCATAAAAATCCAAATTATTTCTAATTTGTGATTTGTACCTACACAGATAAAAACTATCGTGCTTTATATAAGAGACTCATCCATGGGCAGGGTGAAGTCCCCGCTCCAACTGGTTGGATACGTATCCTAGGAATACTTTAAACTTGTGCATTGGGATGCAGAAAGAGCTAGGGATCCTAACACCACATGAACCAGTGGCTTAGCAATACCAGCAGATCAAGGGCTCTGACACAAAGGGTTCTTCAGATCCAAATATTTGCGTCATAAAATCTGGCATATATACATAATATGCTTGCCCAAATCAATTTGTAGCACATATATATATTCAATATGCACCTCTCTTGGATTATAGCATCAAAATCTTGCCAGTTGTACTTGATTCAGATGCAGGTGTGTAGATATTCTATACTTGGGTATAGGAGAGACTTTTTCCCCACACTCCTTATGAGGGGGAGTGAGATGTAACCAGACAAGATTTTGATGCTGTACTCCAAAAGAAGGGTAGACTGAATGGAAAAGAAAAGGTCAGCATTTTTTATCTTCATCCTAGACTCACACATAACCTTTGCCCTTAATCCAATGTTAATGGTCCTGCCTGTGAGAAGAGCCAAGGTAGCTATACCACCTACAGTGCAGCTACAACAGGCCTTAAGATAAAAGTGCCTAGAGACCCTGTGGGTCACATCCTGCAGGTAATGGGCAGTAAACATCATCTGTCGTTTCCATAACCCTGCCCGTAATACCTGCATCAAAGAGATTCTTCTTAAAAGCCATGCTTGCACCTCTAATTCCGTGCACTATGTTCAAGTGGCAAAAAAGGTCTGGTAAATAAGCTCCCTCAGCCAGGAAAAAATTGTACTCCTTGTTACTCTTTTCTTCACTCTCCTTGTGCTGACAAAAAGGTATTACAGGTGTGATTTAATGGCATGCGTATGTTTAAGGTAATACTGCAACGCCCTCACAGGACAATAATAACTGATCAGGATCATTGGTTACCTAAGCCCATAATCTGAAATGCCAAAAAAACATGGAAACAGGGGCTGATGGATTCTGGGTCTTGGCAACAAACCTGCCTCCATCCCTTTGCATGGGAGATGTTAAAAGAGAGACTTTGTAGCATTGACTGGAATGTAGGCATCCTCCCACTGGTGGCGGTGGGAGGCTTGCCCACAATAACAGGGTTGTCGACCTCAACCTTTACCTCTGCCTCTGGATTGCCCTTGGTCTTGGCGAGCCAAAAAGGGCTGACCCATTCCACGCTTAAGGATTGATACAGGAGAGTGAAAATCGCTCCTCTGAGCTGGTTCGATGGGCTGCGCTAACAGAGTTACAACCTTAGCCTGACCCGCTGTGGAAGCAAACTGTGGCTGCTGGAAGGTAACAGCTCAATGCAGCAAGAAGTCCTGGCTATCTTTCCTCCACCTTTTGGTCATAACTTCTAACTCCTCTTCTGGGTAAAGGGTAGAACCATTTAGGGAGGCGTCACGGAGGTTTAAGACCTCTCGGTGACCAATGCGTTTGTGAAACTTGGCAGACATGGCTGCTCGTATATTAATTAGCTCACTGTTTGGCTGCCTCAGGTCTCAGGAACTCTACTGCTAGGCCACCTGTGAGCACATGTCCTTTGGAGTTTGCCTCTTATCCAGGTCAGAAAAGTTCTCTGTATCAGCTAGATAGCCGATAGTTCCCGACCAGTGGGCTAATCAGTGTGTCGCATCCAAGATCGCCATGGCCGTGGCTTCGATGCTTAATGCCTCTGTCACCAAGAAAAAGATGGTGGATGCTGCTACATGGTCTGCCATGAAACCTCATTATCATTTCTAACTGCCGTATTGCAGATTCGCTATTATCATTCTCCTATGTATAGGACAATGATTTGTACCTGCGTAGGAACAATTCTGTGTTATATAATAGAAAAAGTGGGCCCTACATACCTTCCCCACATCCAAATTCAGCATATTCCTTGACTGCATCCTTAGCTAATTGCACACTAAGTTCCATGTGTTCCATTGCTTTCTTTTCATCTACTTCCAGGTGACTGCAAAATCCCTGGATACTTGCTTGGTAACTTGAAGTTATTATAATTTCTGCACCTGCTTCTAGATAAGCCTTATGTACCTGAAATAAGGTGTGATGTGGGAACACAAATTAATGACATTAATAAGAAAAAAAAAATGTGGAACTTAAGAGAATAAAAATGGACTATCAACTCTGCTTAAGTGACATGGCAATTGAAAAATTTTACTTACTCGTTGCTTGGTTCATTTCTTTTTTTCATATATAGATTAAATACTAGGGGAGTTCAGGGCTTTTGACTTGGACTACACTATTTTAAATTCTTTTACAATAAGGATTTGAAAAATACTAAAAGACTAACCTCTTTAATGGCATTTGGGTTAGAAGCAAGGAGACGAGCACTCCACAAGGGATCCCTGTGTATTCCAAACCCGAATTCCTCCAAGGCAAATCCAAGGCCACCGTCAACAAGCCAGTTACGTCCCCTCAACATCCTTACTGTTAACGCTCTAAGTTATGACTACAGTATTACCTGAAAGATATGCAAATTTTAAAATATCACAAATTTTTAAAGTAATTTGTATTATCTTTATGAGTAACTACACTGAAGATATATCCTTATTTTAAGGATGAAAAGTTTCTACTGTATACACATAAGAGCAAAATGAACAAACACCTGACAATCCTGTGTTTCTAAAGGGCAGTCATTTTGCCAGTGATTAGTCATATCAATAACTGAATGCTCCTTTGGATAATGCCACAACTGGGCGTGGAATTTGCAATATAGATTACAGCAATCTGCTCATCTGGGTCCGGTGTGACGGTCTGAACGATCCCCCGGTCTCAGAATTCTCCTTGACATTGTATAATGGTTCTTTTCCGCCATTAGCTCGCTTTGCTTGCATGAAAATAAAACATCAAGCTCGTATGTACTGGCAAGCGGTAATGTTGAGCTGCGCACGCCAACATTACAGGAAAATAAAACATTAACCTCGTATGCACTGGCAAACGGTAATGTTCGCGCATGCGCAGATTACCAAGGAGAATTCTGAGACCGGGGGATCGTTCAGACCGTCACACCGGGATGTACAAGGTCCAATTAAAGTTTACTAATAATACGATGTCATACTGGTGAGGGGGTAGCAAGGGGTGATGTTCCCACTGGTAAGCAAAGAGGACCTGTTGCCTTTGTATATCAGCGGCCAGTTCCTCTAGCGTTGATTAAAAATGGACATCAACTAACCTAAACTTTCCCCCTAACCTAATCTACAAGCCGTGTCCTTACCTACTTAAATAACAGGGGGGGGAGGTTAACGGCCCCTTCGACCCCCCTTACACTGCCGTATTCTACGTCATATATATATATATATATATATATATATATATATATATATATATATATATATATATACATCACCCCGGCGGCCCAGCCCCTTATTTAGGTAAAGTGGGTGTGGTTATGTTAAACACATCTCTGTTTTTCTCTTATTCAATGATTTCCCCTAAATAATAATGGTATTATTGTAAAAACTCCAGTGGTTTCCCAAGAAACACATCACCCATGTGTATGCTCAACATATATTGTTATGGTTTATACATACTGTATATGCTATTAGGGACTGGCGTACTACACATTTAAAAAAACCCTCAGTTGTCCATTACAATACCTCATAATTTATATAAAGAAGTTAATACACATAATAAACTGGTTTATATAAAAAATATCATCAAAAACACATAAAACACAAAATAGCCAGTTGGAAAAATAAATATTTATCTGGTGTGAAATTGAACAATCGTATATTTACCATAAGCTGTAAATGAATCTCTGCTATCAAATAAACTTGTCTTATCATTACTATTTTTAATGACTTATTACCTATTAGCATTTCAAATTCTAGATGAAATTTCAGTTATACTTACTCTAGCAGAGTAGTTTATGACAATTTCGCCATGCGGTGAAATACGTAGGTATCGAAGCTACTGTAAATGTTGTTTTATTTTGACATTGGCCAAATCAGCTGTTTTTTTACGTCCACAAAATGAATGAAGAAAGTTGTTCCTTTACAACGGCTCACCTAGCCAGGCACCCCTTTAGAAGACAGTGAGTTTTATAGTTAGAAATCTTGAAAAAGATATCTTATTTTCTTGTTCAAAGCGATTTTCGTGGTTAGGTAGACTGTTAAAAAGCATAATGCATAGAAGTAATTATTAAAGATAACGCACATGTAGAATAAAAGACACTATATAGAAGTTGAATGATAAAATTAACCAAAATTAAAAAAAAAAACTTAGAGGAATCAGCTATATCAAAGAATAGGGAATATTTGTGGGAAATAGCCAAAGTGAACAAGACAGCAAACCAAATTTAGAGGTTTTTCCATGTGTTATAGGCCTATTATAAAGAAGTGATATAATTATAATTGCACCAATGGAAAAATGAACATTTGAATACATAATAGAGCACGAGAAAGTAAATCTATTTAAAGAAATGAAAGGCTTCGTGGATAATTTAAATATGATTCAACCAGACAAAGTAATTAAAGTAAAACAGAAGAAATCAAGAAAGATACAAACAAACAAATAAACGTCTAAGCAGAGACTGGGTGCAGCCACCTCATCTTTAACAAGCTCCGCCCACACGATCAGCTGATTTGCAATGACGCTCAACCTCACTTTCCTATCCTATGGACCTCGTGGATAATTTAAATATGATTCAACCAGACAAATTAATTAAAGACAACGAAAGAGAAATGAAAAAAGAATGAAACAAACAAATAAACGTCTGAGGGTAGAGACTTGGTGCCGCGCATCATCTTTAATAAGCTCCGCCCACACGATCAGCTGATTTGCAATGACGCTCAAAATCTCTTCCCTATCCTCAGGACCTCGTAGATAATTTAAATAAGATTCAACCAGACAACGTAATTAAAGACAACGAAAGAAAAAAGAATTAAACAAACGAATAAACGTGTGAGGGTAGAGACTTGGTGCCGCGCATCATCTTTAACAAGCTCCGCCCACACGATCAGCTGATTTGCAATGAGGCTCAATCATCCTTCCCTATCCTAGTGAATCTTGTTGGCGTCTGTTATCAACTAAATCAACATGGAATCTAATAAGTGTGAGCACTGTGGAAAGGATTTTGTGAATAAATACACTAAAAAGAGACATTTAGTTCACCATCATGGTGAAAAACCTACGAAAAGACCAGCAAAGTCTAAGCTTGATGTGCCAGTTGAATCTTTACTAAGGTGCAGACTATGTAATAATGTGTTCACTACTATATCAAACAGAAGGAGGCATGAAATAACAGCACACGGTACTGATATTCCTCATGAACAACCCATAGTACCAACTGCTATTATATGTCAAGAATGTGATGGAGATGATGTTCTGAATTTCACCAGTTTAGGAAAATATAGAGACCATTTAGAGCAGCACCATGGGATACCCACTAGGAAGGTGGACTATGAGTTTGCTTCCACAGAAGGTATGATTTTTTATGAAATTGTAGTTATTTTCGAGAAAAAACGGAAGTTTTTATATATGAAAAAAAAAATTGTTTTTATTAGGAAATGTCCAGACTGGATTTATATTAATAATACTTGATTTTTTTTTAGACTGAAAACTACAAAATAATACTTTAAAACTTCAAACTAAATTGTTAAATATCTCTGAAAAAACAACCATGCATGTCCATAAATAAAACTTGGGATACATAAATATATTCGGAAATAAATCTTTGGATACACATACAATGTATCAGGAATAAATTTTATATATATATATATATATATATATATATATATATATATTCTTGGTTTATATATATATATATATATATATATATATATATATATATAGCCTATATATATATATATATATATATATATATATATATATATATATATATATATATATATATATATATATATATCCAGAAATAAATCTGTGGATACATATTCAATATATCAGAAATAAATTTTGGGATACAATATCCAGAAATAATTCTTGATATATATATATATATATATATATATATATATATATATATATATATATATATATATATATATATATATATATATATATATATCTTGGGATACATATATATCCAGAAAAAAAAATTGGGATACATGTATATCCAGAAATAAATTTTATACAGTATATCAGAAATAAATCTTAGGATACATATTTAGCCATAAATAAATCTTGGAATACATATACAGCGTATCAGAAATAACTCTTTGGATACAGATACAGTATATCAGAAATAAATCTTGGGATACATATATAGTTTATCATAAATAAATCTTGGGATACATATATAGTTTATCATAAATAAATCTTGGGATGCATATATATCCAAAAATTAATCTTGTGATACATATGAAGAATATCAGAAATAAATCTTTGGATCCATGTACAGTATATCAGAAATAAATCTTGGGATACATATATATCCAGAAATAAATCTTTGGATGGATACATATATATTTCCAGAAATAAATCGTGGGATACATACATATTTCCAGAAATAAATCTTTGGATACATATATATTTCCAGAAATAAATCTTGGGATACATATATATTTCTAGAAATAAATCTTGGGATACATAAATAGCCTATCCAGAAATAAATATATTTAATTATTCAACAGAATTCAAGGCCTGGAAGGATAGACTCGAGTCTGACTTAGGAGTTAATTACTCGCAAATGAGAGGTGTCAGGAAATCGAGCAATGGAACCAGAGCCATATATTACTGCCGCAGGTCCGGCTTACAGCGTGAACGAGTACACGCGTCCGAGGCTAAACGTCCTAAAAAAGGTATGGAACTAGACTTCTACTGTATACTGTAATTTATGGAGGAATTTATTATATCCGTTGATTTATTTTCAAATATATAATTTGAGACCACTTTACAGTATTCATTCTAGTATTATTTTACTTTTGCTTGTACATCAGTTTACTATACAAATATGTTCGTTAAACTGAACTTCTATACTCATGTATTTATATATGAATTTATTATAGATATTTTTTCTAATATATAAATAATTTAAGACCTTTTTTATACTAGTATTGCTTTTCTTCTGCTTGTACTGTATTTCAGTTTATATACTGTAAGTACTGTATGTTGTTAGCTAATAATTGGAATATGGAAGGTTATTAAACATGATTTTTTTGTAGGGGTGTATATAGTTGGTTGGAATAAACATAATCTTTCTTATTACTTGTCAAATATATTCTATTTATGGGGAAAATTTTTATTTTTCTCTGAAATACGATATCATGAAGCTAGTCTTGCTATTTATGAAATATGATTTAGTGTTACCTTTCCAGGGATGAAGCCATTTTGGAAGCAAACACATGGTTTCGACTTAGTCCTAGGGTAAGCTAAAGATCTGGCAATCTAAAAGGGAGGTTACAGGGCGTTATTGCCCCCTCGTAGGTAAGGGCAAGGCTCCTAGGTTAGGTTAGGTTGGGAACCTTAGGTTAGGTGTTCTTGTTTGTTTCCCTTTTTTTAGATATTTTTTAGTCATGCCTTTTGGAATTTTATAATTTCCAAAATATTGAAAATATTGGTCCCTCCCCCCATTTATTTGCATCAAAACAGTTCAAAGTACATATAAACACACCAGGAATATTTATTTTCTTCATTAGGAATATTAATATTTACCCACATTTTAATTACTGACTCAGTCCATTCCAACCAACTGCAAAGGGTCCCTTTGATATTTGTTATCATAATGTATAGTATTGTTTAGCTCTAGTAAATACATACAGTACTTACCAAAACACTGCTGATCTGGGAAGTATTTTCCTGAAGTCGATACTAGTCGAGGCGCTAGTTTGTATAGGTGCTACTAGATGCTTGGCTGTAGTTCCAAAACTAGCCTTGGCAATTTCTCCTAAATACTCTCATTGTGATTCCCACTGAAAGCTACCAAGAAGATGCTGTCATTACCCCTACCTAACCTTAATAAATCTTTAAAACCAAACTGCATCTTGGGTACTAGAGCCTAATTGCTACTAGCAACTTCAGAAATATGTCCAGGAGGTTACCAATTACCTCAGTGGAGTGCTTCCAACATGCCATTTCTTAGGTCTGGGTTTTCTAGGTAGTGAACTCGTAATTTAGATACATTTCTCAATTCAAATACAGTACTGTATTGTAGGTTCTAGAGTTTTCAATTATGCAGGCACCAAGACTACATAAGCTCCCACTAGACATTCAAAAGACTGAAGATATTAAGGGTCTCAAGAAGCTGAAGACTTTTTTGTTTTGTAAGAGCTTCGATAATGTGGATTTGAGAATTAACTTGTTATTAATGCGATTTGTGATACTCTTAAATACCTAAGAATGTATACAATGAAGTTCTTGTAGGCCCTGGAGTGCTTAGGGTTTCCCTGCGTGATAGGACCCAGAAAACAGCCCTTAAAGTAAAGTTCCTCTTAATGAGTACTGGTATGACTTATTCCATCCATATACCAAGGCACTTCCCCCAATTTTGGGGGGTAGCCGACATCAACAATGAAACAAAACAAAAACAAAGAAGGGGACCTCTACACTCTACGTTCCTCCAGCCTAACCAGGAACTCAGCCGAGTTCAGCTGGTACTGCTAGGGTGCCACAGCCCAACCTACCACATTATCCACCACAGATGAAGCTTCATAATGCTGAATCCCCTACTGCTGCTACTTCCGCGGTCATCTAAGGCACCGGAGGAAGCAGCAGGGCCTACCGGAACTGCGTCACAATCGCTCGCCATTCATTCCTATTTCTAGCACGCTCTCTTGCCTCTCTCACATCTATCCTCCTATCACCCAGAGCTTTCTTCACACCATCCATCCACCCAAACCTTGGCCTTCCTCTTGTACTTCTCCCATCAACTCTTGCATTCATCACCTTCTTTAGCAGACAGCCATTTTCCATTCTCTCAACATGGCCAAACCACCTCAACACGTTCATATCCACTCTAGCCGCTAACTCATTTCTTACACCCATTCTCACCCTCACCACTTCGTTCCTAACCCTATCTACTCGAGATACACCAGCCATACTCCTTAGACACTTCATCTCAAACACATTCAATTTCTGTCTCTCCATCACTTTCATTCCCCACAACTCCGATCCATACATCACAGTTGGTACAATCACTTTCTCATATAGAACTCTCTTTACATTGATGCCCAACCCTCTATTTTTTACTACTCCCTTAACTGCCCCCAACACTTTGCAACCTTCATTCACTCTCTGACGTACATCTGCTTCCACTCCACCATTTGCTGCAACAACAGACCCCAAGCACTTAAACTGATCCACCTCCTCAAGTAACTCTCCATTCAACATGACATTCAACCTTGCACCACCTTCCCTTCTCGTACATCTCATAACCTTACTCTTACCCACATTAACTCTCAACTTCCTTCTCTCACAGACCCTTCCAAATTCTGTCACTAGTCGGTCAAGCTATTAATAATAAGATTAATGGCACTGTAAGTGACTGCTTTACAGTACATCATTGTGTAATATGTACAACCTGTCTTATTAAATTAACGTGTGAAGACGGTTCACTAATGCTTTTCCATGTTCTCAGGATCTTGCAAGCTTGGACTTTACTGCACCTCATCTATGGAAGTGAAGAGGACAGATAATGATGTAGTTCATGTCTCCTTATATACCGACCATCGGGGCCATGACGTTGATTTGTCCAGCCTGGTGCACACACCACTAACTAAGAGTGAAAGGGAGAGAATTGCTGGTAATGTGATTGTACAGTACTTTGAGTATCTTGATAGCTGTACAAAATGTATGAATTCAAGGAATAATTAAGGGACTTTGACCACGATGATAATAATGTGCAGTACAGTACAATTATACTGTATGATTATGACAGAACGTTATTTGACTCTATGTGAAATACATACTATCGTTATTAAGTAGGGAATGTGTTTTCAGCATGAGCTGGACGGCCGTTGAAATCGTGTAACGAGGTAGTAAACAACAAAAGGTAAGTGAGGAGGCCCACCGCCCAACTTGTCAAAAGGTATTCATTTTTGTTTTTGGCAGCAACGGGTACAGATTTATAGTTGTGCCCTTAGTCAACTTTTTATTCTCTTTCTTTCAAGAGGTGAATGCTGGATGATGATTGCTAATATTGTGAAGCAAGAGATTCGTACGTGCCAAAGAGGATGGACTATACATTTGGGGTTTGTTAAACCAGCTGTAGATCCACACACTCCCTGTGCTTTTTGCTATTAACATGATTGTTTGCAGTCATCCTCAACATAACGAGTGTAGGTCAAGGCCTCCGATGCAGTGTAAGGCGTATGCTTTGAAGGGGAGGAGGAGAGCTTTTCGTGTCTCTCTCTCTCAATGAGTGGGTCTGCTATCGCTGCTCCTGTGCTTAAGCTCTTATCTCTGTCTCCTGGTAATGAGCGTCAAGAGTGAGGAGCCCTTGGAGCTATGTCTCTGGGCTTTTTCAGCTTTTGTAGGCGTGTAGAGATCCCTCGGTGTTCACTACACCCCATCAGAGGCTGAGAGCTCTTTTTATTTTTTTTCTATTTTGTTGCATACCGCTGATGACAAGTCTGACTTAAAGAAGGTTTGTGCCTCTTTAGGTCTTTCACTTTGCCTTGTCAGTGCCAGTGTCTACCTCTTGTCATGATCTGGGGATTGTGATAATCAAGGAAAGGTTATACCCAAGCAGAGGTTGGAGTACGTAAGAATGCTGGTAAACATAGCAGTAGCAAAAATCTGTCAGTCATACAGCCGATCTGTAATGCATATGCCTCGAGTGCTGTGAAGATCGAGGCACCAGCTAGAACCGGAATTGTCGAATTCAGGTATTCAGATCCACCCTTGACTTTAAGAGGAATCTGACAGTCAACCAGATGCTAAAGGCTTCATGGCCTTTAATCTACAGTACACACAGTCGCTTGACACCTTTGCATTTGGTCCTGTGGTGGCTGTTCAAGTTGTGTAGCAACCCCAGTTTGACTATAAGCATCTTGTCTATGGTAATGTTTAGATTTAAGTCTGGAATGAAGGCAGAATGACTCTCCTCTTCATTCTTTCTGCTTCTCTTTGAGGGAGAAATCGGTCAAAGCCTTGCTCGCTGGATCTGACTTTATACCAATAAACTATACCACTGAGATCCATTCTTTAGAATCTAGAGTTCTACCCATCCTCCTTAGATGAAGGGGAAGACGATGGAATATATGTCAACTCATTGGTCATCATAGGTTGCTGGAGTCACCTCTTTCACTCCCATATGGGACCAGGTAGATTGACATATCATGGAAGAAGAACTAACCAGTTCGATTATAGGGGTACTCATGAACCACCAGTCAATGAGCTTCTACTTAAAGAATGATGTTTTGTATTTTGCATAGGAACTGATCACAAATTTTTTTCAAGTAATTTGTATTTTTCCTAGAAAATCTGAGTTTTTTAAGCTGAACTTCTCTCCGCAACCCTACTCTTAGCCATGAAGTGAAAGAGTCATAAATGAAGACCTTTTGACAGATGGGGGAGCAGAGCTGTATGGTTTTACTCAGCACCTGTCATTTAACTACCTTGTTAAACTATTCCAACAGCCATCCAGCTTGCGCTGAACGCCTATTCTACATAGCGAGGAAATATACAAATTAAATTATAAATTTTTGACGATTCAGTTTTAGATATTCAATTTATGCTGCTGATTTATAATTAGAATAATGAAATGTACTGAAACATTACATCACTTACTTTTTACAAAAATTATTTAGCATTACCTTTTCTGTTTTAGGTGCCGTTACGTCGTCCATATCAGTATCGGGTGAGTTACATTACGTAGTACTGTATACCTATGATTGTTTACTGCTAAATAGTGAAGGCAGTTATTTATGATATTAATTTCTTTGTACACAGTATTTTCATAGAAATGCCTTTAATGCCATGCTTATAGTCATGTCTTATGTATAGCAGAGTACAATATCTGCATTGCTTTAAGGAATTCCTCTGGATCTGAGGGCTTGCTATAGATATTTAGATTGGTTAATCATGCTGATGAATTTATAGTGGAGTTCTGTGCATGCATTTCTATATCCTTCCTTACTACTCATTCATTAATCTTTTGCCTACATGTTATTAAATGCTCTGAAATAATACTGTAGACAGTATTTGCTTGCATATTAATAGTAGGTGTATGTAAACTTTTGGATATAGTGTTGCCCAACTTCTCTATCTGATTTGAAAGTTCAGTTCTGCTGAATCACATGATATGTAACAGCTCCTCACCTATCCTCTTCCTTAGATTCCTAGACTGGGTTAAGTATGTCTGGGGTGAAGATATCTATGGTTATCTATGGATACGTCCCTGATTATACACGATATCTTAGGGTAGTCCTTCCGGGGGTTAGAACCCTGTGATACCTGACGGTAATTCTCTTGTAATATCACTCACAGAAATATTATACAGTAAGAAGCTGGCTAAAGGAACTTCCGTCCATCGGGACGACATGGTTATCTCACCCAAAAATAGATTTTTCCTACGTCAAAATCAGTTTTATTATTTTAGTTTAGTGAGGTTAGGAGCTGAGGGTAGCTATCATATACCCATAGTAGCATAAAAGAGGTAAAGTATATCATTGGCTTTATCTTTTTCAGGAATAATTTTCCAAGATGATGAGCAGGACAAAATTCTGGTCCAAGTGGCTGAAGGATCAGGAGGAAATCGATTATTTTTGCTGGAGAAAAAAGACCTACAGAACATTGCCGCCGAATTTGGACCCACGAAAGACCATGTGCGACACCCAGACGACAAAGCAATTGTGCAATTGATTATGAACGAAATGGACACTCTTGTTGAAAATTTTGCAAAACAATTGGAGGATAAAATCATGACAGATCTTCTTCCAAAACTTAGAAGTACTAAAGACCTCCAACTTTTGAAAACAGTACAAAGTAATATTTTAAAAACGATTGCAATAATGGATTCTTCAAAAGATATTTCAGCGAGTAGCAACCCTCTACCAGTAGGTGTTTCAGCGGCCACAGAACCAGTTATTAGAAATGATATTAGGCAAGACAGACCAGATTTGACAGTAAAAGAAGAAAAATAAATAATGGGAGAGTAAATTTAATGAAACCAAGTATTGTACAAAAAGAACGTAGACGTTTTGACAAGTGCTCAGTCTTCCACAAGTGTCTTTCTTCTAATTACGTGTACTGTATGTCGAATGGTGAAGTAAAGTAATGAGCATAATTACCGTTTGTGTTGAAAATGTAGGGGTCTTGAGATTTCTCTCCATTCTTGCAGGCCAAACAAAATCTTGGCATCCCACTCTCGAGGCAGTGGAAGTTCTACATGCTGGAGAATACCAAGTCTGCACCTCTGCAGTTATTACTTTTACAGACATTTTCTGTATTTCACCATCCATCACTCCATGCTCACCAAGCATTCTCCTCAAATATCAAAAATTTTAAGTAATTTTTATTTTTCCTAACATACTTACCGAGAACTACTTTCTTAGGAGTTACCTGTAATCTCCTCTCTACCGACCAGAGTTTTGTGTAGGATACCCTAAAAACCGTTTTCTATGAAGGCCTACCTCGGGCATTAGAGAATGTGCCCCGAGGGTAGGCTTTGCGCTAGGTCTAGGTCCGCTTGGGTCATCAACGCCAGTAAATTCATATGCAACTTCCATTTTCTCACCATTCATTATTTGTTATCACACTACACGTGCTTTCATGTCTCAGCATTGTATATATATATGTATAAATATTTGTATTTTCATTATTATTATTCATTGTCACCATACTTGCTTTCATGTGTCATCCTTATATTGTGTGAAATATTAAATACTTTTCTTGGTGCTTCATTGTGAGTAGTTGTCTCTTTATGCTATCATTTCATATCTAAATTTATGATTAGATTGTCAATTACAATATTCTCATTTCTACTTCATTCTTTGCTCATTTTTCAGCACTCCAAAACTTCAACTCCCCTTTCAGTTTGTCTCTGTATCTTTGGATTTTACTTCTCTGAATATAATGAATAAATTGTTTGACCAAACCAGTTGTTCAGTTATAAAATTTTGCATATCAATATCCCTCATAGATTAGTTACTGAAAATAATACAAGACTAAACTCAAATCATGGTAAATATACGAGAATGTAATAAAAGAAATACAGCCAGTATTTTTAACCCTTTTACCCCCAGGCTATTTGGAAATTTCCAACCCTTAACCCCCAGGGGTTATTTTTTTTTTTCAAGCACATTTTGCAGAATATTTTTTGCTCTAACAGCCTTCATTTTCATCATAGAGAGGTCAGATTGGTCTCATTCTCTTGGAAAATGACTGAAGTTTCTCAAAAAATTATCAAAATATGCAAAAAAAAATTTAAATAGCATTTTTTTGCTAGAACGTACCGGTACGTCCATGGGGGTAAAGGGATGAGTCTTGTGAAACGTACCAGTACATCCTTTGGGGGTAAAAGGGTTAATGGCTATCATGCCCAAGAATAGATACGAGACAGTGGAGGGAGGGAGGCTGTTAATATTCATCAAATGTGAGAAATAGACAAAGGATGAAGTGTACTATTAAGAGTGGCATGATGGATGGATAGGTGAAGTACAAATTTCTTGAGAATGGACAAAATGTACAATTGGAATTTAATGAACAGTATTACATGGGGCATTAAAAGTGTTATAAAGAAAAAAATATTATCTCCAATGTATAAGTGGTATGATGGAAACCTAGGCGGTGGTCTTTTCAGTGGTAGGTAACAGTAAATGCAAGGAACTATGGATGGTCAGAGTCCCATAACAATGTATTCCAGATGTGATATGAGAGAGGATGAAACTGATGAACACCTGGTATTGGGATGTGAGAATTATGATAGAGAAAAGGGAGAAGAGAGTAATTCTGTTGGAACTGGTATGTAGTGAGAATGAAATGGTGGAAATAACGAGAGAAAGAGAGAGAGAGAGAGAGAGTGTGTGTGTGTGTGTGTGTGTGTGTGTGTGTGTGTGTGTGTGTGTGTGTGTGTGTCACAAGGCACAAAGTATGGGGTGGAAAAATGGTAATCCAGTCCCACGCCCTGTGACAGGATCTCAATTATTTCAACTTTTCTCTTTAGAGAATAAACAAAATAAAACGAAGGATACTCATTGGAGCCATTCACACCTAACAACCAAATCAATTGAACAGGATGCCAGAAACCACATATACTCTTACATGGTCCTGATCTTGTAATCGGCATAGCATGACAAAACCTGTACAATACATTGTACATGATTTGAACCTGTTACTAAATAGTATCTAGTCAACTATCAACAAAGGCTTTACTAAGGTTAAGACGCAACTTCCCTTTTCTCTAAAGGCAACTGGAGTATGAATCTGCAATTATCTGTTATCATTCTACTATTTACACTAAGTTAGATGAATCTAGAGTTGTGTATACTTTATGGAGCCTTTGTAGTTCATTGGGATAAACCAGGTGTAAAGATTTATAAGTTACGACTGGAAAACCACACTTTAAAAGGGAAACAAATACAAGAACACCACCTAACCCAAGGTTCCCCACCTAACCTAACCTATGAGCCATATTTTTACCTAATTATCTACTGGAGGGGGGGGGGAAGGTATGCCCCTGGGGCCCCCCTTAGACTACTGTATCCTTAGCTTACCCTAATACTATGTCTCAACCTTGTGCTTGCTCCCAACTAGCTTTACACCTGGAAAGGGAACACTAAATCATATTTCTTAAATCATAAAAGCTAGCTCTATATTATCATATTTTCAGACCAAGATAAACAACAGCTTTCCCATCAATAAAATCAATTTGACAAGTAATGAGAAAGTTTACGCCTGTCCAAACCAACTACGTTCACACACAATTTATTACTAAAACCCTGATTAATATAGCGTAAGAGTACAGTACAGTACCTATAACTTCAAGTGAAATGAAAGGTTTGGCATGCGTAACTTTTTCAATCTTAGTTTACGTAATATAATGATGATTAATGATATTCATGATGGTACTTTCACACTATCTAGGATCAAATTTAGTGGAGTTTGAGGAGTGTATTTAGACCAAGCATTATTATGCAGCAGGAACTATGTATGTTTCAAAACAAAATATACACATATTTACAACTCTATGAATGTATGTATAGTGTATATACATGTACACAAGAGGACCTCTGGTTACAAACAAGATCCGTTCCTACGATGTGACGGAAGTCGATTTTTGTCAGTCAGATTTATGAAAACAACATAATGTACAATCCTTTACCATACATAAATTACTGTACCCTATACAGTAGTGTACCTACACTAATACAGTAATACACAATAAGTAATACCTTACATAATGTATAACAATTCCTTACCTTTATTCTTGCGGTTGGTCTGCACACTGGAAGGGGCATTACAAGTGGTGGAGAGACAGGCTTATTAAGATGAGGAAGTGAAAGAGGAGATGGAGAGTCAGGAGGTGTTGGAGAAGCACAGAGGTTCAGGTGCAGGCTCCTTTACCTAAAGTACATACAGTACACAGGTTTGTCTGCCATGATTCCATCCTCTTCCCTTTCAAGACCTTGTAACATCTCACAGCATCTGTGACCCTCCCTACCTCTGGACACCATAAACCTTTCCCTACTGGGATCCTGCACCTCAAACTTTTCCATTGGTCTCTCCAGCAAGGCAAAACCTTCTGGTAAGGCCTTGGCTGTAAATTTCTTAGGCTTTGGGATCAGGGTGTCTTCTTCTGCAATCATCAGGCTCTCCATCTCAATGAGGTTTTCAGCAGACAATTCTCCACGAGATGCTAGGAGATTGGTGACATTATCAGCTCCCACCTCAAGATCCGGTTACAACCCAAATACAACAACCTTCTTGGTGACAGCCTCAACTGTCTCCTAGCCAAAGAAATTGTTGACAAACTGAGGGCAAATCTTCTTTCAGACAACGTTCATGCAAGTTTGCTTCACCTCATACCAAGCTTCAGAAATGTTTTCGATGGCATCTTGGATATCCTAGTACTTCCACAACATCTTGAGGGTTATGTTCTTCTCCTTTGTTGCCTCCAAAGCCATAGCAATGGCTCTACGAAGGAAGTAGCTCTTGAAGAAATTACCTCTTGGTCCATAGGCTGTAACAGAGGAGGAGTAGTAGTAGTAGTAGGTGACAAGTAAGCCCTCTTGACAGTGGGATGGAAGTCAGCTGCATCCACATTGAAAAGTTGTTCAGCACAAAAACTACCTTACTTAATAATCTCAGCCAATGCATCAGGGAATTCACTAGCTGCTTCATTATTATCACAATCTCATAAACCACCCCTTACTGTCCACAAACTCCTCACTTTCACTTCCTTTCCCTTTTGACTTTTCAAGGACTCAAAGAAATATTTAGCATTCTGAATCACTGTAAGGCTCACTGGGACAAGCCCATGATTCTGGTCGCCCAATCAGAGCACTAATAACTTCTCCATCTCAATCGTGAGACATCATTGTTTTGTAATAATGGACGACTTCATAATGCCGATCCTTTTCACATTCTTAAGGATGCCAAGTTGGTTGTTGCAACCATAGAACGTATATGGTCTAACACACGACCTGTTTGTAGGGATCTCCCCGCTTTTGTTTCGTTTCATTTTGTCCACTTTAACTACCATCATAATGGCTTATCTCTTCTTGGATGGTCTTCCCACTTTTATAGTGCCTTGTGGAGCCCAGTTAAACATTTGATGAACCAATCTCTCTCGGGGAGTGCGAAGACCATGTCCAATCCATCTGCATCTACCCCTCACCATTATCTCATCCACAAATGGCACTGGAGTAATCTTTCTAATAGTTTCATTTCTAATCCTGTCCTGCCATTTAACTTCCAACATTCTTCTGAGGGCTTTATTCTCAAATTTACTGTAATTTCAGGAGATTTCATTTCCAAATTTTATTTAACCTACCCATTGTCTGATTTGCTTTTTTCAACCTTTCATTAAACTCTAATTATAAAAACCCCGTATTAGAGATCATAATTCCTAAATATTCAAGAGATTCTACCCCAATAATCCTTTCTCCTTCCAATGATATTTCATCTTCTATTGCATATTCTGCTCTCATCATCTCTGTCCTTCTTCTATTTATCAAGCCCAGCCTCATGTGATATTTCTTGCATTCTGTGAAGCAAGCATTGCAAATCCTGTGGTGTTTTGCTAATAAGGACAGTATCATCAGCATTCTCTAGGTCAGCTAATTTCCTATTACCAATCCAGTCCAATCGTTCTCCACCATCTCCAACTGTTCTATGCATTATAAAATCAATGAGGATAAACAACACAAATAAAATCTTCATAACCCACTCAAAGAGTGACCACATAAAAGAAAGAGACAGATTTACTCAATGATGGTCAAAGAGTAAGCGATTGGTTACCGTTAGGCAAATGGACGGAATCCAACCACTTCCCTACCTGCTACCATTCAAGTAACTTATTACCATGCTTCAATGACGAAGTTCTAAGATGCAAAGGAGAATATAGTTTTGTAAGTATAAGTACAATGTTTTAAGTTCATTTCCAGTTGTTTCGCTCAGCATGTTTTGGCCACTTCACTGTCAATATAGACTTTTTGTTTTATTTACAAAGATTTTCAGTCTTACCTCTTCTCTATACCCCTCTTCATTCTTCTGAACATTACCACAACCTCTTCTGATTCTGGTATTGTTAGTTGGTCATACACATATAAAAGCTCCCACAGGTCTTCACTGTTACTGTGATAGAAAGAAAAAAACTAAGCACTGATCCTTTACCAACAACAAAATATACTACAAATTCTTTAAAATCTGCAACTGTCTTTTGTTAAGTTACAGAAATAACACTACCTTTTGTTTAGTTACTAACCTGTGAAATACTTTCACGTGACCCAAAACTTCATAGAATAAAGTTTTTTTTTATACCTTTTGGTTGCCTCTCTACGGCTACCTAGCAACACAAGGACGAGTCTTTCCTTTTAAAAGTTGGGGATCGTGTAAACAGTGGTCAAGTTTTCAAAAATCGTACATGACCTCCATTGAAAAGGAAAAACTACTTTAATACATAAATGCATGTATTTATTTTCAGAAATGCTTTGTAACAACAACTTCATTTTACATAAAAAAGAAATTCTACAACTGGCACACATGCTTAAAGGCTAAATTATTGGTACACACAACATGATACTGAGTTACACTGCCTTACTCACTTACAGTGTAAAGTATTCAATAGTCTTGTGTTTCACATGAAAGAACTTTGTTAACTGTAAAGTAATAGTTTTAAGGCAAGAATTACAAACAAACCCAGACTAAAGATTTGCTACTGACACTGGTATAAAAGTCCCAAAATGTACCATTGCCTAAATGAAAAGGAATACCTCTCCATTCATAATGCACTGTTTCTATGAGGCCAGTTCTCAACGTGAGAGATCTGTGCTGAGTTACATCTGGTTTTCAACAATCACTGCCTAGAATGCAATCTTTTTTCAGATATATACGCAAAAAGTTAGACTTCTAAAGAGCATTCGGAGAATTTAGTCGGTTCAAGGCGTGGAACATTCTGGAATTTCCATGAGTGGGATACTGCCAGTTTGAGCACCAATTAGCAGATTAACAGCTCCATACCTAGCCATTAAACTGATAACTACTGCAATGTAATTGTTCAGTGGCTTAATTTCTTTAGGTACATACATTAGAGACTCTTTAGCCATGGAAAGCAACTCTTCTAGAGGGACACTCCAAAACCAAACCATTGTTCTCTAGTCTTAGGTAGTTTCATAGCCTCCATACTGTGGTCTTCCACTATCTTGGGGTTGAGTTCTCTTACTTGGGGGTGCACTCAGGCACACTATTCTATCTATTTCTCTTCTTGTTATTTCAAGTTTTTACAGGTTATATATGAAAGATTTATTTTAAATATTGCTATTGTTCTTGAACTTCTCTTGTTCATTTCTTTATTTCCTTTCCTCACTAGGCTATTTTCCCTGTTGGAGCCACCCTTGGGTTTAAAGCTTTTCCAACTAGGGTTGTAGCTTATGAAGTACAGTAATAACAATAATAATAATAATTGGTGGTCAAAACCACTGCACTCCGAAATTCCAGAATCCTCTACCCCTTGAATCAACTTCATACTACGAACGTGCCATAGCTACCAACCAAATTGAGTATACAAGGGACAAATAATGAATTCATTATCTAAATGTCAACTTAAACCAGAGTACAGGGTGTACAGTACCGTACTGCAAAGTATTTGTAAATTACATATAAAAAAATCCATATCACAGCTTTTGATACCTCAAATAAAAATAATATAGTCCAGTCCTATGGTGATTTAGGGAGATAACTAACAAGGACCGATAAATTTTTGTAGGTACTATACAATACTGTATAATGAGAACTGCAATGTATTTAAAAACAACAGATCAAAATAACCCTTTTACCCCCAGGCTCTATGGAAATTTCCAACCCTTAACCCTCAAAGGGTTATTTTTTCCCCAGCACATTTTGCAGTATATTTTTTTTTAATTGCTCTAACAGCCTTAATTTTTGTCATAGAGAGGTCAGGTTGGTCTCATTCTCTTGGAAAATGCCTGAATTTTTTCAAAAAAATATAAAAAATATGAAAAAAAAAATTTTATAGCATTTTTTTGCAAGGACGTACCGGTACGTCCATGGGGGTAAAGGGATGAGTTTTGTGAAACGTACCAGTACGTCCTTTGGGGGTAAAAGGGTTAAGAAAGTAAACAATAAAACTTTAGCTCTCCTAAGAGAGAAGCAACACTATTATATGTGATTACATGTAGGAAAGCATATATAAATATAAAAGAATTCTATTATGAGAATAACTTAAAATATGCAATCCTATGTGAGTCTATGGCAGATATGTGCTGCATAACTAAACAAAAATATTTATGATTTTATTTCTAAAGGGGAGAAAACATGATTCAGGATTCGAACAACTTGAATTCATTTCTTGATTGTCAAGTCAGTTTTCCTTTTTATGTAATGAAAATAAGTCAACGGTGGTTTACGAGATGTATGAACTGTTAGAGTAATGAAAAAATATTTATAAAATGTATGAACTGCAACAGTAATTGAAAAAAAAAATAAAATGAACTGTAAAAGTAATGGAAAAAGAAGTTATAAAATGTATGAACTCTAAACGTAATGGAAAAAGAAGTTATAAAATGTATGAACTCTAAATGGAAAAAGAAGTTATAAAATGTATGAACTCTAAAAGTAATGGAAAAAGAAGTTATAAAATGTATGAACTCTAAATGGAAAAAGAAGTTATAAAATGTATGAACTCTAAAAGTAATGGAAAAAGAAGTTATAAAATGTATGAACTCTAAAAGTAATGGAAAAAGAAGTTATAAAATGTATGAACTGTAATAGTAATGGAAAAAGAGGTTATAAAATGAATTAACTCTAAAAGTAATGGAAAAAGAAGTTATAAAATGTATGACCTGTAAAAGTAATGGAAAAAAAAAATAAGTCTCACGGAAATGGTAATTTTACTGTCCATCAAATGGTCTAGACAATTGTTAAATAAATATGACAGTTGGGAGTAAACAATATACTAGCTTATATATATCATAGCACAAACATCAGGCATTCCAGGTTTCTTCCAATTCTCACTATCGTATTGTCGAACAAGTGCATAGAACTGGACTTCAGAATATATTTTTGTGAGGATCTAATATAAACGAGTCGAAAAAGGCATTTATGTTCTGACCTTTTGTATCGTATGCATGAATAGCTTGATTCCTTTACGCTACATACAAGTCATTTTGGTAAGCTGGTTAAAGCAAAATGGCCTGTACGTACACTGACTAGCCAAATGACCATCCTTGCAAATAAAAAAATTATTAAATAAACCTCAGCTTTACACAGTTCAGCGCTTTTTGGAAGTACGAGATCTTGGATATGGATTATTAGAATATTGAGATCTAGATGTTGATTTGTGGCCTTGCATCTTAGCTTTTCTCTCGATAAAGGAATAAGTTACGGAGGTAGGGTTGGAAGCGCTGGCGCCGACATCCGGCGTCAGGTTAACTTTGAGATTATCTTCGTCGAGTAACTTGAGCTTGGCTTCTAAAGCTGCAATCTTACTTTTTTTACTGTAAGGAAAAAAAACATTCACGAGGTGAAAATAACAGGATTGATTGGCGATAAAAAGACATGTACGTAATGTACTCTAAATTGCGAGTAAATGACAAAAAAAAAAGGATGCAATTGGCTATTATGAAATTGAGACCTTTCATAAAAGGGTCTGCTTAATTATATGAATGCTTAAGACACAAAAATTTAGCAATAAAAGATGCAGGAATTAACCAGTAATCAAGATGAACAAAAAGTAACTGCAGTAATATGATTTCTTTTGATGTTCAAAAGCACATGAATTTTTTTTATATAATCCAAATTTGTTTATTCAAGCAAACCTATTATTCAAATACAGATATTCTTATGCATGCAAAAATTAAACTTGCAAACTTTGAAAGATACAAATGCTTATGTCCATAAGCTTGAACAGGTTCAAAATTTATTCTAGAATTTCAACCAAAGTCCCAGAAACTGAACCATGATGCCAAGAGACAGAACCCTGAATGAGCCAATTAGAACCTTTGTTCTTCCACCTACGTACTACTAGGGGTACACCAATACCAAAAACCACTGACGCACTACACAATACCGCCACACAGGAACGTAGCGGAAAATTATAAGAGAATACTAATAAACACAAGGGAAAACACAAGCGAATTAAGTTATAAGCGCGAAAGCACAAGGGAAAGCACAACGGACCATGCGGAAACACAAGAGTCGGGGACACAAAGGGTCGCACTGAGATACGGAGAGCGTCGAGATGATATCACGACACAACCAGAGAACTTACTGAAGGTCGAGACCCAAGCTAACATGAGGCCTGTCTCGAGATTGCCCTCAGGGCACGTATCCCTCCGCCTAGGCCTACCATCACAGAAAACGGAAGTAGGGTAAACTAAACAAAACTCTGGTCGGTTGAGAGGATGTTCCAGGTACTCCTAAGAAAGTAGTTCGAGGTAAGTCTCTGTGTTGGAACAAACTACTGTGTACAAGATGAAAGGACAGTGGTGCATAGGAGAAGAGTCAAAAGGATTTGAGCTGGGCACATAAATCTGAACCATTGTTGTTGTGATTGGCTGGAAACGCATTTTCACTCATCTCTTGGTCCACGGGTGGCAGTATAGCAGACTCGGGGAAGTTAGAAAGAAATTTATATTTCAACTGAGGTCGTCAAGTTGGCACTTGTACAAATAGCCTTCTCTATTTGAAGGCAAGTATGGAAATGATAAATTTTAGTTTATAAACCCTGTCTATTTCTATAAACCTTCAAAATTAGAAGTACAGTATCATCAATTGAAGCTGAAAGCTCCTCTTCATACACCTCACAAACTCCATTGTTTACGTTTCAACCATGTGAGTTTCAGTTTGAATGTTGAGAGCCTATTTCTGTGTCTGTATCATGTTATAAATACAGTACCAATATCAGGAACAGACAACCATTTTTTAGGGAATTACAAATTATTGTTTTTGACTGTTGATAAAATCTTAATTCATTCAGTCTTATTCACATATTTTCATAAAGAAGCATTTCAATTTCGTATAGTATTTAGTGCCTTTTGATTTTGTACAATCTCAAATATGGTTTCTCAGTACAGTATAGCTATGGGTTGCCAATTACCAAAAAAAAGGAGGGAAAGATGGTCAAGTTTTGCTCTCACCTGGCCAAGGATGAAGGAAATCAGTCTCATAACGCTTACCAGCTGCCAAAAAACCTGTCCCACGCTACAGTTTGCCGACCCCAGTACCGGTAACTGGCGAGGTCCATTTCTCCCTTGCACGCTAAAGATTCTGGAAGACTTTTTTGCGATCGGCCTTCCTTTGGGACTTCTTCATGAGGAAAGATCAGAATAAGAAGAGGAGGAGAGGAAGAGAAGCGAGCTAACTGCTTCTTCTTGCCAGTCTTTCTCTAAGGGCAGCAAAGGTATCAAGGTCAGATCCTTTGGGATTTCTTCATGAGGAAAGGTCAGAATAAGAAGAGGAGGAGAGGAAGAGAAGCAAGCTAGCTTCTTCTTTTTGCCAGTCTTTCTCCAAAGGCAGCAAAGGTATCAAGGTCAGATCCTTTGGGACTTCTTCACGAGGAAAGGTCAGAATAAGAAGAGGAGGAGAGGAAGAGAAGCGAGCTAGCTTCTTCTTCTTGCCAATCTTTCTCTAAGGGCAGCAAAGGTATCAAGGTCAGAGTGACCACCAATGACAAAAGCAACAGCTGAGCCTCTGGGCTATGACGGAGTATATCCCTAACTGGGGAGAAAAATACCATAACATGATCCTTACATGTACTGCACTCCAACCAAACCCAAGAAATGCCCGTAGGAGTTACAGGAGGGTCGATGTTCCAAAGGAGTTAGGAATTCAGCATCCCACTATAGGGTTGCCTCAGCAGACGCCAGAGAAGACTGCCTTGATTTCTTCTTTATCTTCTTTGCAAACTTTTCCTAAAGCACACCAGGCTTGTTTGGCAAAGGGAGAAGACTGTAAAAAGTCATAACCCTCCAATAAGAACAAAGTTCATGGGGATCCACAGGAAGTACTTATAAACTTAACACATTACTTACTTTTCTTTCAACACATGTTCACATACTCCTAGATTTGTTCTTCTTCATTGCAAAGCCCAACACACGAACACCATCAAAAGTTATGAGAAAAAGATTCAAAAGCCAGTTTGAAAAATTTTCCAGTGTAGATATATGAGATGTCAGTAGTAGTTGTGGCCAAAGTCAAATGTGACATGTCTTTGACAGACAGGCGAGTCTACCATAACTAACTACCTCGTTACCAACTCAATGGCTACTTTAGCTCAAGCTGAAATTACCTCCTATTTAAAGGATGAAAAGTTTGGATTCATGTCAGAACAAATCTGGAATATAAGAGAAGAAAGAAGATTATCAGCTTAACTACCCAAACGTTTCGGTGTTGAAATAGGAATGTCAAATTCACGACTTAATAGAGACCTTCAACAACTTCTGTTCAAAATACAGTACAGCATTGCTATAACTGTACCATTCATTAACCCTTTTACCCCCAAGCTCTTTGGAAATTTATAACCCTTAACCCCCAAGAGGTTATTTTTTCCCCAGCACATTTTGCAGTATATTTTTTTTAAATTGCTCTAACAGCCTTAATTTTTGTCATAGACAGGTCAGGTTGGTCTCATTCTCTTGGAAAATGCCTGAATTTTCTCAAAAAATTATCAAAAACATGAAAAAAAAAAATTTTATAGCATTTTTTTGCAAGGACGTACATGTACATCCATGGGGGTAAAGGGATGAGTTTTGTGAAACGTACCAGTACGTCCTTTGGGGGTAAAAGGGTTAATAGAGACCTTCAACAACTTCTGTTCAAAATACAGTACAGCAATGCTATAACTGTACCATTCATTAATTGGTTTCCAGTTGGCTAGAAAGAAAAGAAAGTTTTGGGGACTACGAAATAAACATTCAAGGGTCATAATACATACCTAATTTGACTAGATTCTGCTTTACCTCCACTCAATATAGGAGGGGCTGGCTTTTCTTTACTTCTCTCATATACACTCTGAAAATAAATTGAGTAATGAATTTTCCCATATGATAAAACCCAAGCTGTTACAGAAATGGGCCATTATAATTTCCTTTAACCAAATTACGATTTAAAAGTTTTGTTCACACATAAACAAACCATTCAAAGTGTCACAGAGTAAGTTTCCTAACTGGAGAAAGCATCCATGTACAAGAATTTCATTATTTCCGTTAAGTAGAAAAAGATGTTTGTAATTTTACCCATTCAATTAAGTTTAAACAATGTCACTAAAAAAACAAGTTCATACCATAATGAGAAAAGAGGATTTACCTTTTTTGTGGTTACAGATATATTTGTTAAGATGAACAAACCCTCTATATTAATGTATATATGTGAATCATGAAATATATGACAGTAAACAACTTACCATATGGACAAAAAAAACAACAGATTAGGATTCCTTACCTCATCCTGTGCATGAGCCCACTTCACAGCTATCCTCCGGCCCAAAATGACCTTCCCATCGAGCCTCTGCATGGCCGAGTGGGCGGCTTGAGACGATTTAAAGGTAACGAAGGCATATCCCCGGGGTTGCCCAGCTTGAGGTCCCGAACGATGGTACAGAAAATCAAATTCCACCAATGGGCCAAAGTTTTCCACCATTTTAAGGAGTTGATACCAATAGGGGAGAGACAATACCGCGATTAGATATACCCAAAAGATCTTTTTTTAGTTATTTGCACAGTACACAGCTGTAATGGGTTTACAGTAATGATTCAGGATAGAAATTAGATCAAAAGGAGAAAAATAAATCATATGCTGTATGGGACCGGAAAAGCAGCCTTCAAAGTAAATTAATATGTCAAATCGAAAACTGTATTGCATTTAATAATTCATGATAGAAATTAAATCAAAGGAAGCAAAAAAATTCAAATATGTCAAATCAAAAACTGTACAGTGATACCTCTGGATACAAAAGTTTCTGCTTACGAAAAATTCAGGATACGAAAAGCGATACAAAGATTTATATGCCCCAGTATACGAAAAAATTTTCAGGATACGAAAAGCTTACGAGATCCCAACTCGTCGCCGAGAGTACAGTACCTTTTTTTTCAGGGTATCAACCCTTAATTTAGGTGTACAGGTAACAATACACCTTCACTGATCCAAATGCTTTACATACAGTACCGTAACTTTTATACAGTAGTAAAGAAAATGGACCGTTTTCTTAGGGCTTGGAGGGGATAACTAGGCTATAACTACATTATTGAATAATCTCATGGTGGTTTCTGGAATGGATTAGGCTGTTTTTAACGGTTGGGTTAATTACTGAATGATAGAAATGGCTGCATTGCATGTTTATGACTACAGTTTAGCGTGTTTATGAAAGAAAAGGTGACTTTTTCTAAGGCTTGGAACAGATTAGGCTATTAACATGTAAAACGTGACTCAGGATACGAAAAAATCAGGATACGAAACCGTATCCTGAACGGATTACTTTCGTATCCTGAGGCATCACTGTAGTTCATTTAATAATTCATGGTAGAAATTAAGGAGGAAAATCATAAAGTCTGCCCAAACAGAAAATCTTCAGTTAAGTACTTACTCTCTCATTCGAGTATCTAGGTTCCCCACCCATAACCGTCTGTCATCTGTTCTGGTTGAATCCTTTGGAGGCAAAGGTAGAGGCAGTGTGACTTCCTGCAAAACAATTTTTGACATATACTATTTAGCTTTCTAAAATGCAAATGGAAAATATAATTGGTTTTTAAAATAATTAAACTTTTGAAGAATTCCAACTCAAAGTAAAAACCACAAACTTCTAAATTTAATTTGCATTTATTCTAACCATACAAAACTAAATCCTTTTAAATAGGGTGCACGTCTTCAGTGTGACCTGGATCGAACATTGAATCGCTAACAAGATAAGCGCAATATTTAAACGCGAGGTAGGTGGAGGGAGATACCTGTCAGCCTGACTGTATCAAATCACTTCCAACTTTTGGTCCAAGAACTAAAGCTTTATATAGTTAGAAAAATAAAAATTACTTAAAAAATGAGAATTTTCCCTGAAAGTAAACAAACCATCATCTTTTAAATAAGATCAATCCTTTGGTTGGAGGTAGCATCTTAGAACCAAACTGGAAGGTTTATTCTTCCTTGGACTCGTCATCTTTCCAAGAGCAACACATAGGGGTGTAGATGCTATTAGGGCCTTGGTCAGTACAGTACTGGCTTATGGGAAAATCAACTAGGGATATAATGTTGGAAGTTTTGGACCAGACATCAAGATTAACATGAATGGAAAACTCTGACTTAGAGCGTAGTCTGTTACAAAGGGGTCATCAACTGATGAATACTGCCAGCATGTGTACCTAGCAGAAGAAGAATGCTCATTACAGTATAGGCATGCAGGTACTGTAATCACTTGGTCCAAATCGGGCAAGTCCTGCCTGAAGAGAAACTACCAAGATGTGAAATGAGTTACACTCTGTGTTCATTGTCTTTGTGATCAGAAGAGAAAGAACAATACTGCAAAGGTACACATCTTGTATCCCTCCTTGATGACCAAGAGGGACCAGTCGTCTGCCCCTCTTTTCTTCCAAGCCTGCCAAAAAAGTGACACTGCGGTCTGGAAGACTTGAGCTTCATCTCCTGGGGCGGGATCTGAACGAACCCCTATTCGTTCTTCCGCCCATCTCCTGCCTTCTTCCCCTGAAGTCTGTTCTCGTCGGAGCTCTACCTCGAAAGGGCTGCTGAAGCTTCCTCTCCCCTCTCTTCAATGGCAAAGGAACCGCTTGTAAAGACTTCCTTGCAGAACATGACATGAGGTCTTGTGTGGCCTTTTGCGCAAGAGAAAGGGTAATGTCCCTGACAAGGGACTCAGGAAAAAGATGCTCCAATAGAGGGGCGTAAAGGAGCTCGGCCTTCTGCGCAACTTCAACTGCTCTAGAAGTAAAGGAACATAAAAGGGCCCTCTTCTTTAAAACTCCTCCCGAAAATAGGGAGGCCAACTCATTTGACCCATCCCTAAGAGCCTTGTCCATGCAGGCCATAATACTAGTAAGGTCTTCTGTATCTTCCAACCGCTCTGATTCCTGGCCAGCATACCCAGAGACCAGTCAAAAAAACTGAAGACTTCGAAGGCTCGGAAAATTCCCTTGACGAGGTGGTCAAGCTCAGACATAGACCACATTACCTTCGCAGAGTTAAGGGCATGTCTTCTGGAAGAATCAACAATGCCAGAGAAGTCCCCCTGGGAGGAGCCAGGCATTCCCAGGCCTAGAGCTTCTCCAGTCTCGTACCACATGCCCGCCTTAGACGCAAGTCTAGCTGGTGGAAACGAGAAGGTAGTCTTGACCACTTGCCTACGCTCCTTCAGCCAGTCATCCATTTTAGCAAGAGCCTTCCTAGCCAAGATGGACAGGTTCATTTTGATGAAAGCCGACTGCTTTTTGGCCTTCTTCCTGCTAAACTGCGACTAAGGAGAACGAGGAGCAGCAGGCTGAAACTCCTCCCCATAGAGCTCAAGGAGAGAGCGAGAGAGAACCTTAAAATCTGCAGCCACGTTAGCAGGCTTATCTTCATCCTCTGAGATATCTTCTAGATCTTGCCCTACTTCCAACTCAGTCTCCCTTTGGCCTGCAGGCACTAAGTCTGAGGTTGCTTTAACAAGCCGATCAGTTTCCAATTGCTCATCTACGTCCGAGAAGAGCAAATCCTCGGATGCATCCTGTTGGCGAGGGCTGAATGCGTCCTGACATCGAGGGACGTGTGCGTCCTGTCGCCGCGCAATAGAGGCGTCCTGACGTCGCGCGCTAGAAGCGTTCTCGAGGCGGGAGAAGGATGCGTCCTGGCACCGAGAGCTGGAAGTGTCCCTGCGACGAAAGCTGCATGCGTCCTGGCGTCGTGAAGCGGAAGCGTCCTGGCGTCGTGAAGCGGAAGCGTCCTGGCGTCGTGAAGCGGAAGCGTCCTGGAGAGGCAGGCTGGAATCGTCCTGGCGTCGCGAGCGAGAGACGAAAGCGTCCTGGCGGCGTATCGAGGAAGAAAAGGCGCGGTACCATGCGCTCGACTTATCGCGCTGCGGTTCCCTGGAACAGGCACTCCGTTCCCTCTTAGAGGTCGATTTCTTAATCGGTAAAGAGTCGTCCTTACGTCTGCCCGACTGGGAGGAGGGGCAGCTAAAAGCTTATACCAGAGAAGTTAGCTGCTTCTGCATACCTTTCATAAAAGATTTCGCGACTGCTGCTGGATCCTGCGTTTCCAAAGGCGATGGCTGCCGAGTAGCGCTGGTCGTAGGAGAAGGTTCTCTCGATAGTCTCTCGTCACTTACAAGAAGAGGAGAATCTTCCTTCCCTCCATTTCTAGACTTTGACCGCTTCGTTGGAACGGCGTCCCAGTCATCCTCTGAAGGAAAAGGTTCCGGGCTACTCGATGAGGGAGAGCGAGAACGGGTCTGGTCAGCTTGATTCCATTTCCTCTTGGTCGGTCTCGAAGCTTCATACCGCCATTTGCGTCTAGGCGAGGGGCTTGGGAAAGACACCATTACTTCCGACACGCCTTTTCCATGGCGGTCATGAGGAAAAAGCAACAGGACTGCTTGAGGCGACGGCTGACCGAGGTTGCGTACCTCTCACTCCCTTGCGGCCATCGACGTACCTTCTCCCTTGGTCCTGGGAGCTTGGTAGAGGTCTAGACCTAGGGACGTGACAAGTTCGATCAGTCGCCACCTCCACTGCACTATCACAAGTACTTATCACACTCTCACTCTTACCTTTAAAGGCTGAAAGCTGGTCTTTAATAGCCTTCAACTCAGCCGCCATCCTGGCGTACCGAGTGTCATCCGTAGATACCGTTCCTGTAAAAGGGGCAGGAGCTACTACCTCAGGAGAAGGTTCAACTTCTACAGAGGAATTAATTAAGGGATCTAAAGAAATATTTAAGCTAAGCTCACAAGCAGAATTAGATTTAGATCTCGAAGCCCTCCTGGATTTATCTAACTCTAACTTACGCACATAGCATTTCATACTTAACCATTCTTTCTCGATCAAAACCTCACATTCCTTGCACCTATTATCAAGCGCACATTCAAAATCCCTACACTTTAAACAAACAGTGTGAGGGTCTACCGAAACTTTCGGTAACCTCACCTTGCATACCTCATTTACACAAACACGAAAATTATGTTTAATGTATCAGTCATCGTAAACAAACAAATAGTTCAAGATAATAACAAAACCGATTGCCAAAACCCTAGATCAGTGTGCGTCACCTAACAAGAAGTCCAGTACAGCGACACAGGGAACGCGAACGAAAAACTCCAATGGCGGACCAACGGTGTTGTCAGTCCAACCGGCAGAGATGATCTGAGGAACAGAAAACGGGAATGATTCCACGTACCACCCTGTAAGGGGTGTTAACCACCTTAACCGCACAACCACCACACGGCAGTTGCCGCGAATTTTGAAAAATTTTGCCGGACGTCAGAGACTACAGCTATATATACATAACTGCCAGGTAAGTTCTATTTATAAAGTGTGCAATAGCGAATAGGTGAATTGGCGCTCTTTTAGGAAAGAACGATCACCTGCGGGAGAATAGGCGATTCCTGTTGGAGTGTGTGATCACGCACAGGTGATGTGGAGCGCACCAGCACATAAAATGTTAATGCATACTAGTAGGTTGGACAGGACACCAGCCACCCGTTAAGATACTACCGCTAAAGAGTTATTGGGTCCTTTGACTGGCCAAACAGCGACTATTCTTTTCACATTCTCCTCTGTCCTAATACACCTGACAACATTGAGATTACCAAACAATTCTTCTTAGCTCAATTACAGCAGCACTGTATTTTTTAAGTGGTTACTTACCTCTTGGTAAGGGTAGAGACCCTTAAGCTATGGTAAGCAGCTCTTTTAGGAGGACACTCCAAAATGAATCCTTTGTTCTCTAGTCTTGGGTAGTGCCATAGCCTCTGTATCATGGCTTTCCACTGTCTTGGATTAGAGTTACCTTGCTTGAGGGTACACTCGGGCACATTTTCTATCTTATTTCTCTTCTTGTTTTTTTAAGTTTTTAGTTTATATAAGATAGATCTAATTCAATATTGTTACTGTTCTTTAAATATTCTATTTTGATTGTCTATCACTTCTCATAGTTTATTTATTTCTTTGTTTACTTTCCTCACTGGGCTATTTTTCCCTGTTGGACCCCTTGGGCTTATAGCTTATTATCCTGCTTGATAGGGAAATGTCACTGCCCCTTGCATCTACCACTCCTGAACGGCCTTCAAACTTTAAAATGTACATCCTCAACACTAGTCTACACTAGCACAGGAATGTTGTTACAAAGGAACAAAAAGTGTAAACGGCAGGTTTCACAAATGCTGTCAGCCAGCTGCAGTTTTATTGAAACTGCGAAACCCTTAGTATTCCCCGTGAATAAAAATTAGAGGTGTAAGGTCATCACTTCCTCCGTCGTCCAGCAATTTCACCGAATTCTCTATTTTATTTAAATTCTCCTTTCGCCACAGTGGCTAACTGTATATATTTATTCCGCTCCCTCAGAGCTACAATTCCATGTATTTATTATTTCATTACCTATTTCTATTGACTTGTAATTCAAGTATTTGTGCGTGTGTAAAAACACACATATTTTGGCGGTTAGTTCAAGCCGAATTGGCGCCTGAGCGCATGCTACTTTTCCATCCGCACCCTGTATTATATTCCCACGTATGTTTGAATAAACTGTCAGTTGTCGTTGGTGAAGCTTGTCTCACTGTCCTTACAGAGGAATTAAAAAGCCCAGTTGAGGACACCGGAATATATCTTTACTATTTAGCAGCTGAACAAAAGTGGCTACCCAGTGCATTGTTGCAGGGGGGGGGGCAATGTTTCCCTTCACTTGCCTATAACCACCATCTCGTTATAAATGTTGAATGGTGAGTTACAGCTACACTGAAAGCGCATTCCTATTAACTATTTTACCCCCAAAGGACGTACTGGTACGTTTCACAAAACCCATCCCTTTACCCCCATGGACGTACCGGTACGTCCTTGCAAAGAAATGCTATAGAAATTTTTTTTTTCATATTTTTGATAATTTTTTGAGAAAATTCATGCATTTTCCAAGAGAATGAGACCAACCTGATCTCTCTATGACAAAAATTAAGGCTGTTAGAGCAATTTAAAAAAAAATATACTGCAAAATGTGCTGAGAAAAAAATAACCCCCTGGAGGTTAAGGGTTGGAAAGTTCCAAATAGCCAGGGGGTAAAAGGGTTAACGTTCGAGCGTTTGAATCTACGTAGGAAGAAATACATAGGTCCTCAACTTACAAGCTTCATTGGTTCCGAGAAGCTGTTTGAAAGTCAAATTGTTTGCTAGTCCAATTTTGTCTTTATCCTATCTTTGTTATTTTTTATTGGATTTGTGTTTTTATCTCCAGATGTATGTAAATTGATGACCTTCTGTAGTGAAACATGGTTTTTCCAGATGTATTTCTATGTTTAACCCTTTTACCCCCAGGCTATTTGGAAATTTCCAACCCTTAACCCCAAGGGGGTTATTTTTTTCCCAGCATATTTTGTAGTATATCTTTTTTAAATTGCTCTAACAGCCTTAATTTTTGTCATAGAGATGTCAGGTTGGTCTCATTCTCTTGGAAAACGCCTGAATATTCTCAAAAAATTATCAAATATATGAAAAAAAAAATTTTACTGTATAGCATTTTTTGCAAGGACGTACCAGTACGTCCATGGGGGTAAAGGGATGGATTTTGTGAAACGTACCAGTACGTCCTTTGGGGGTAAAAGGGTTCAAATAATTTTGATAAGTTTTAACCAGAATTGATTGGTTTAAAAAGAGGGTATTTTTGACAATGATTAAAGCCTAGTAATTTTTACTATGAAAATCATAATTGTAATATACACAAGAAAATACAAATGATAACCACAATTCGCTAGGGAAACAAAGAAATACAGTACGTCCCAACCTAAAGTTCCTCACATTAACTTGCCTTGCCTAGGCTAGGCAGCAGTGTCCTTACCTAACGGGGGAAGGGGGTTTACGTTGGCTCCTGTTAGCCCAAAGAATGACATGCATCTAATAGCATGGAGATCAGGACAATAGTCCATTTCTTTTAGCGATGCATATTTGCACCGACTCGCGGGGGTGCCCTTTTAGCTCGGACAAGTTTCCTGATCGCTGATTGGTTAGAATTATCTTGTCCAACCAATCAGCGATCCGAAAACTTTTCCGAGCTAAAAGGGCACCGCTGCGAGTCGGTGCAAATATGCATCGCTAAAAGAAATGGACTACAGTATGAGAAATCAAGCAATGAAAATCTTCCTTCCAAGGAAAAAATTTTTTTTCAAAAACATTACGTAAAAGAAAGTGATTTGGCAAAAACATCATTATGGATGAAAATATAATAATGTCCTCAAATTTAAAGGGGTTTTATTACAGTTATGGACGAGAAAAGCTTTTCTACTAATAAAGATATTTTCTAATGAAAAATGAGAGTCTTCTTCAAAAACAAAAAACAAATTTCTACTAAAAAGCGGGTATTTCCTCTTTGTCTGTTAAAGCCCCTGGGTTTATAGCATTCTGCTTTTCCAACTAGAGTTGTAGCTTAGCAAATAATAATTATAATAGAAAAACACCGATTTTCTTAAAAAATAGCTTATTTTCACTGCAAATAAAACTTGGCGAAATTTATCCATTTATATATCTGCCGATAATGGGGAACACCCTTAAAACGCAGTATTTTGTAGAATGTATATTTACCGCAACCTAAACCCATACCAGCAGTTTTACCTGTGAGTACAAGCCTACATTGGGCGTGGCAATAAAATCTACTTGACAAACATAATACTACTTCGCAGTCTACATCTGAGTATATGGTCAAGTTTTCTATCAAATGCATTTAATTAGTGTCAAAAGTTACACCCTAGGCACTGCATATGTTTACTGGTAGGTAATTAACTAGTGAATAAGAATCAGTAACGAATAATCGCAGCATCTGTATAACGGCAGAGAAGACCTCTCGCATGCATGGAAAACCACCTGACCTAAACTTTCCCAACCTAACCTAACATTCAGGGCATATCCTTACCTACTTATCTATCGAGGGAACGGCCGCTGCGACCGACCCTAGACTGCCATATATTTAGACATAAGGTTAAAAATACGGGGTTTGTGGGGCATGGCCGTTATCATATATACATCATATATACATCCCGAAGGAAAAAAAATCCTAGGGTATTTAGGTAATACATTTTTAGAAAACGCGTTCATGTGTTATGGAGAAAGTAAGTGTCCCAAAGGTACTTTTAGGTATTTTAGACAATTCTAATGTGGTTATCTGATTGAAACTCGTATTATTCCAGTTATAAACAAGTCTGAAATAAAAAGGGAGATAAGCTAAAGCCCTATTTCAAAAGGGCAAACAACCACTGTCTTACGACCTAACCTCACCTCGAAGACTTTTACTTAAATATTGAGTATTAATTTAGCTACAATAAGCTTTTTCATACATAATATGACAGCAAATCAACTGCTCGTTTCAGATAAGTAATAATAAATACATAAAAACCCTTAATTAAGTTTCACGATGACTTTGTTTACTTACATCCGTCATTACCGCAGATCACATCCGTTGGTGGGTGAATGATGCGCGATGAATATCGGACGCGAGTAAGGGTACGAACCAGGGTTGCCAGGTTTTCTAAATGAGAAAAGGTCAATTTCTAATCAACAGAGGCTTTAAAAGGTCAACCCATTAATAGAAAAAGGTCAAAAATATAGTATTTAAGGGCCGGCTTTTTTCATATTACTAAAGGCCAACCTATTTAAATACAAAAGGTCAAATTTGAGTTTTTTTGGCCGGAAAAAAGGCCAAACTGGCAACCCTCGTACGAACCAGGGTTGCCAGGTTTTCCAAATGAGAAAAGGCCAACGTCTGATTAACTGGAGCTTTAAAAGGCCAACCTAATTGTAAAAAAAGGTCGAAAATATATCATTTAAGACTAACTAATTTTTAAAAGGCCAAAATTAGGTGTCTAGCACGAAAAAAGTAAAAAAAAAGGCCGAAAATATATCATTTAAGACTAACCAATTTCAAAAAGGCCAAAATTATGTGTCTAGCACGAAAAAAGTAAAAAAAAAGGCCGAAAATATATCATTTAGGACTAAGCAATTTCAAAAAGGCCAAAATTATGTATCTAGCACGAAAAAAGTAAAAAAAAAAGGCCGAAAATATATCATTTAAGACTAACCAATTTCAAAAAGGCCAAAATTATGTGTCTAGCACGAAAAAAGTAAAAAAAAAGGCCGAAAATATATCATTTAAGACTAACCAATTTCAAAAAGGCCAAAATTATGTGTCTAGCACGAAAAAAGTAAAAAAAAAGGCCGAAAATATATCATTTAAGACTAACCAATTTCAAAAAGGCCAAAATTAGGTGTCTAGCACGAAAAAAGTAAAAAAAAAAGGCCGAAAATATATCATTTAAGACTAACCAATTTCAAAAAGGCCAAAATTAGGTGTCTAGCACGAAAAAAGTAAAAAAAAAGGCCGAAAATATATCATTTAAGACTAACCAATTTCAAAAAGGCCAAAATTAGGTGTCTAGCACGAAAAAAGTAAAAAAAAAGGCCGAAAATATATCATTTAAGACTAACCAATTTCAAAAAGGCCAAAATTAGGTGTCTAGCACGAAAAAAGTAAAAAAAAAAGGCCGAAAATATATCATTTAAGACTAAACAATTTCAAAAAGGCCAAAATTATGTGTCTAGCACGAAAAAAGTAAAAAAAAGGCCGAAAATATATCATTTAAGACTAACCAATTTCAAAAAGGCCAAAATTAGGTGTCTAGCACGAAAAAAGTAAAAAAAAAAAGGCCGAAAATATATCATTTAAGACTAACCAATTTCAAAAAGGCCAAAATTAGGTGTCTAGCACGAAAAAAGTAAAAAAAAAAGGCCGAAAATATATCATTTAAGACTAACCAATTTCAAAAAGGCCAAAATTAGGTGTCTAGCACGAAAAAAGTAAAAAAAAAAGGCCGAAAATATATCATTTAAGACTAACCAATTTCAAAAAGGCCAAAATTAGGTGTCTAGCACGAAAAAAGTAAAAAAAAAAGGCCGAAAATATATCATTTAAGACTAACCAATTTCAAAAAGGCCAAAATTATGTGTCTAGCACGAAAAAAGTAAAAAAAAGGCCGAAAATATATCATTTAAGACTAACCAATTTCAAAAAGGCCAAAATTAGGTGTCTAGCACGAAAAAAGTAAAAAAAAAAAGGCCGAAAATATATCATTTAGGACTAAGCAATTTCAAAAAGGCCAAAATTATGTGTCTAGCACGAAAAAAGTAAAAAAAAAAGGCCGAAAATATATCATTTAAGACTAACCAATTTCAAAAAGGCCAAAATTAGGTGTCTAGCACGAAAAAAGTAAAAAAAAAGGCCGAAAATATATCATTCAAGACTAACCAATTTTAAAAAGGCCAAAATTAGGTGTCTAGCACGAAAAAAGTAAAAAAAAGGCCGAAAATATATCATTTAAGACTAACCAATTTCAAAAAGGCCAAAATTAGGTGTCTAGCACGAAAAAAGGACAATTTTGGAGTTTTCTGGCAAGAAAAAGGCCAACCTGGCAACCCTGGTACGAACTACGATGCGCTTTTGACTATCGTTCGTAGTTCAATTAAACTATCGTTTACGATACATGAGAAAAGAGGTTAACTAAAGATTTTACAGGCAATACCAGCCACTTATTTGCATTATTAAAAAGTTTTAAATAAGTTTTACTGTGTATTTTAATCATTAGTAATAAAATATTATTTCATGAAAGATACGATGCGCTTTTGATTATCGTTCGTAGTTCTATTAAACTATCGTTTTCAAGACTTGCGAAAAGAGGTTTGTCTTATAATCTAAAGATTTTACAGTAAATATCATCAGCTTATTTACATTATTGGGATTTTTTCCCTGTATTTTTGTGATAGTTGTTAATCAAGAACTATTTTATAATTATATCAAAATAGGTGAATCTTCTTTGCTTTCAGCTTTTCCCATTGTTATATGAGGTTGCTTTTGGTCTGTATTTTCCATATTCCTCTGTAAAGTAAAGATTGAGAAAGTCATCATTAATTTGGTTAGGGTATATGCAAATTAAGCTTAATTGCAACAATAAGAATAAGCTTAGAAGCTTTGCACATGTCTATAATGTGATTAGAGTGTTAGGAACATCTTGTTTGCTAAGACCCCTTTTCTTCATGAGCACTATTAATTAAATATTATAATATCATCTATAATAAAGCAATTTTTTTTCTTTATCATCATTGTATGGAAATGGGTTTCAAACCATCAGCTCATGAGCCCAAGTGAATCATTGCTCCCAACCCCGACCTTTTCAAAATTCAATGACTAATTCTGGTTGGCCCATAACTGCTCAAACCGTAAGAAAAAAGAGAGTTTGCAGACACCCTATCAATGAATAGATTAGCTACAAAGATTTTAAGCTATACAACTATAATTGAGAGTTTTTGCAACCATAAACAACAGTCTTGATCAGTGAAAATCCAAGTTTTACGTTTATCCCATTCTAACTTGAAATCAGTTGAGATAATTCTCTATTATCAGTTTTGGTAACCTGTAGTGGTAAATTTGGTATCTAAACTCTTCTCGCAAATTCATGGCCCTATTTATGTATACCGCCAGCTCCCTTCTGGGATTTTGCAACATATCCATACTTTATTGAAGGCTGTATCTTTTAACTTTCGTAATTTTGGCCTTGGAAATAAATGTTCTGCATTATCTTCTTTGCACAAATTACACACATCAACTGTGTATTTTCCACTGAAATTTGCGTTTAGTTTGATCATGTTTAAACCTCGCCTTCATTATAAGAATTGCTGAATCTATATTAAATTTTCTGATATAAGGCTGTGTCATTTCCATCATTGAATCTCCGGGCTTTTTTTATACCTTCTTTTCTTCAATAGTTTCCTCTATCTTTTTCATAATCCTTTTCTTAATATCTTTTTTTAGTGTCATTTGCTATCTATCCTATTTCCATTGTAATATTTACAGCAAATTTCTTCCATGCTGCTACTCCAGCACTTTCCATAGAGGATCTGCAATTGATCAACTATCAGAATAATATCTTTTCATCAGCATTTATAATGTTATGTAACTGCATTATTTTTAATAGTCTATTTTGCAAGACACTGGCCATATTCCTGTTTCTGCCAGGATTTTCCAGTATCGAGTCCTTGATGGTTGTTCTTACATATTTCTTATTACCTTGTGATGAAGGTTTTCCAGATCTTTCATATCTTCATCTCTTATATCACCCCAAGTCTATATTAGCAAATATCTGAAATAAAAAAAAAACACAGGAACAGACAGGAATGTTATATTGTCTCCTAAACAGTTTAATTGGAAATTTAAATTTAGTAAAGGCTCTTGGATGGGTATAGGGACCGAGAACAGGCTAAGGAACATTAGAATTTTTTAAAAGCACACTACAAGATATAATTGGACCTCTTACAGATATTCCATATAAGAATAATGCTCTACTATTGATGCATTTATGATTAATGAGATATAACAACGGATGAAGTCGTAAAGGGGCAAAGAAAAACAAATTGTGTACAGTAGTTGATATGAAGCCAATATCAGACACCACCAGAACCTGAAAAACCTGCTGACAAAGATCCGAGGTCTCCTCGCTCCTCCTGCGTACTCCCTGGGTAGCGAGTCAGGAGCATATGCGCAGATGCAGTGGTAGTAGTCACACTTGATAAAGGAAAGTCAGAGGTGGTAGCCCTTCTTGGGTGTTGCCAAAACAGACACTGGTGAAGGTTTAGCTCTCTTCTCGGTTCTCGCCCTTCAAAGTATATGGCTGGTGCTGCATAGGAGATCATGACCTACATGTGGCACATAGGAATGATCGCAAAAATTCTTACCCCATACAAGAGGCACATAGAGTGTGAATTTATAGCCAGTTTTGCCATAAACCAGTTGCAGCATCCAGCTTTTCCCTGGCAAATATAAATCTCCTACTTCACATCCATAATCACAAATGTGCGGTTTCCTTCAGGGGTCTTGGCCCTTTCATAGAGACCTAGTACCAAATCATCCTCACAATCGCCACCCAACGCTTCACATAGAGAGGGAATACTTTTGTGTCCTGGGAGGGATCTATGATGCTATCTGAAGAGGACCCAACATATCAGACCTGAGTGTCAGCGACTCTTCCTTAGCACTGACAGAACCAAGGAAGGTGTTGAAGAACACAATCTCTTGCTGAAGAACCAAGGAAGGTGTTGAAGAACACAATCTCTTGCTGTCTTCATGAGATGATCCAGAAAGCATATGTCTAGACTACTGAGAGGCTAAAGGTACCAGCTAGGATCAGGGCTCATGAATTTATGGATATAGGCCCCACAATGGCCTTTAGGAAGAATATCGCTGTCAGTAAGATGTTGAAGACTGGGGTGTGGAAACTCCTAACAACCTTCACTGTCTTCTACCTACCGGAGTACATATACTTACAAGACCCTCGACACCTTTGTGCTTAGTCCTGAGGTGGTTGTTCATTTCGAAAACGGGACGGTAAGCATCTTCTCTTATTTACGGTAACATATAGATTCAAGTCGAAAACAGAAGGTAGAACGACTGGCTCTCCTCCATTTTCGGGGACAAAGTGGTCAAAGCATTATTCTGCTAGAGCTGACTTGATGCTGGTAAGTTACACTTCTGAGATACATTCTTTAGAATCTTGAGAAGTATATAACCCGTCCTCCCTAAACGAGGGGGAGGATGTGGGAATACATACCAACCCATTGATCATCATTACATTCCGGACTACTATCAGTTTCGGGTGAAGAGATCACTCCTTGGAAAGACCAGGCCCTGTCAGACTATTCATCACTATGATAGACAGACAGGGTTGTTGTTAAATCTCCTTTGCTCCTGCACGGGACCAGGTAAACTGACACTCCTGAGAAGAAAAAGAACCAATCAGCTCATCTTTGGGGGGACTTTGGGCCCATTAATCATCAAGCTTTCCCTATTTTTATGGACAAAATGTTTATATAAACAAAGTTAAAATAACAGATCTCAAGAGTATCTAGTATTTTTCCTAGCTATACAAACAAGAGTCCTTTAAAGCTGAACTTCCCACCTCAACCATCACCCTCTTTCCTTAGTCGACGGTAATAAAGGAAGAGCTTCTGTAAAGAGGGAGTCTGGGGAAACTTAATCATGCTCACACCTTCTTGTTAACTACCCGGTTAACAACTTCAACTGCTGTTCCAGCTCAAATGACAACAAAGGACAAAAGAGTTGCATACATATCGGAACAAACCAAAGAATTGCTTGACATCACCGAGATGAGGCCTGATGGGAAGGGAAACTCTTATTATTATTATTACTATCCAAGCTACAACCCTAGTTGGAAAAGCAAGATGCTATAAGCCCAGGGGCTCCAACAAGGAAAAATAGCCAAGTGAGGAAAGGAAATAAGGAAATAAATAAATGAAGAGAACAAATTAACAATAAATAATTCTAAAAAAAGTAACGTCAAAACAGACATGTCATATATAAACTATTAACATCAAAAACAAATATGTCATAAATAAACTATAAAAAGACTCATGTCTTGGTCAGCTTCTATCTTTGGCTCTAGTTTCAACAGCATAATGAATTCAGATATAAGCTCCTCGTAAGAGTAAGGAAAATATAAAGTTATCATGCAATGCAATTTTGTTGACAGGAGCTAATTTACATTCTGCACATACTTGGAAGACACTGTATACCCTAATCATTCTTAAATAGGACATGAGAATGAAATCCTAATAGATGTACAGTATTGCCAAACACCAAACTCATTGCTTCTGGTAGCAAAACATAGGCAGTTGGAACAGGATACGGTTTGTTCGATCATCCTATTTACCAGTAGCTCCTTAAAGCTGGTTGGGCGATTACATTATGGGGAAATTATATATATATTTTTTTTAACCAAGGCTTTTTCATCTTGGATAGAATATAACACAAACTCCAAGAAGCTTCTTTGAAGTGTATGGATGTGCTGTTTATAGATTGTATGTTCAGGCAAAGTTACTCTTGAGAGGTAGTGTATATTATGTATGCTCCTATAACACCAGAGGTAAATGAAAAAATCCCATTTTGGTATAAAATATATTTTCTAAAGTAATACAGAATGCAAACATACATACATCATTTATACAGAATATATAGATAAATCAATAAGCATGTATGCAATGGTAAAAAGTGGACTCTTAATGATATTCTATACTATCTGGCAAGTTCCCAAACCTGATTTTTCTATGAAAGGGAATAAAAACCTAACCTTAGATTTTCACAAGTTTTTTTTTATTTCCCAGTTTATTAACCGGTACACTGGTCATGCCATTGGAAAAAAAAAAACTAGCTATTTAATGAATTTGTCCGAAAAATAATATAAAAACGAAATTGGAAACCCCCTTTTGCTTGTTGTTAGACGTCTTCTGCCTTCCTGCATGACGCTGTAGGAATAAAGACTGAATAAGAAATAAAGAGATGTGTACAATGTACAAAGCTGGAGTAAAGAGAGGTAATAAAACTTTGAAAGGATATGAAAGGCAAGGCTGGGAATTGAAGACATTATCAGGGAACATAAACAAAACAATACAGACTATCTATCAGAAATTCAAGCGATCTTGAAAAACTATGTTAACGGAAAGACTGAATGAAGGACGGATGCGACTACAAAAAGTCTAACATAAATATGGCAGATATCCATTAATTTATTTATAGATTCAATGCTCCAATGAACTGCTGCTCAAAGATAAGAAATATTAACAACCCCAGAGAAGCAATATCAGTAGGTCCTACAGATCTTTGACTCGGCTAACAATTACAGTGTTCCCTTCGTGGAAATACCTTCTCCTTTGGGTTTATTCTAGATAATCTTCTGTACACAAGTAATACCTCAGGATGCAAAATCAATTTGTTCTGGAGTGGTTTCATAGCATGACTTGTATAATGAAACCGAATGAAATAAGAGCCAAATACATTTGAATTATTCAACATATCTAACCTAACAGGGCAAATTTTGTTTCGTATCCCAAGTATTTTTTTTGTAATAAGAGGTGAAAAAAATCTTCGTATGTCATTTTGTATGATGAATTTTCCATATACAGAAACTTCCGTATCCCGAGTTATTATTGTAGTGCATTCCTCATAAAAAGAAATATACCAGAACTAATACGTAAAGGAGCTTATGCTTTAATTAGGAAAGACTTGAAAGATCTCCAATTACTGACATTGAGATGGAAATAATGGTATGTTCAATGCATGAAACTGTAAAACACTTGAGCAATCAACAGAAACATGAGCGTTAACCTGAAAAAATTGAAAGCAGTTCTTAGTCATGCCAAATCTAATGTTAAAATCATAACTGGTCAAAATACAGTGACACCTATGGCAAAGGTGCATTACTCTGGAGAAACTGAAACCCATCTTACTAAAAAAAAAAAAAAAAATATTCCTTACAATGTTAACAATAACTTTCCTTTCATAATGACGTTGGCGGCCAAACTTGCTAGTAAAAAAAAAATTCCTCACATTGTTAAGTTAACGATAAACTTCATTTCATAATGGTATTGGCACAAGTTACACAACAATTAGTAAACAACAACTACGAACATAGTTAAGAATTCACTATTCTTAACGCAATCAGAAACTCAGAGAACCGGAATCAACATACCAAGTCTGAACATTCACGGGTGCTAACAAGGAATGAGCCGAGTGAACGACACCTCGTAGTAACGGGGGATTTTGAGGAGGGAGAAGTCTAATTGGAAAGGAACCTCTGGTAGTGGTATCACTCGCCCAAGTTTTAATACCGACACCCTTTAGGGGTGAGCGAGCTGGATATATTCCTGACATTCCATGCAACTTTTTTCTCTGGTATATTTAGCAGTATTTATACCTTTGAAATGGTGCTTTAAGGAGCATTTCACTGGGCGACACAGGTTCCTCGCCCAGAAATAGATTTTTCCTTCGTCAAAATCCCTTTTTTACGTAAAAGGAACCTGGTATCTCAAGTAAACATTTACTGGATATAAAATATTTAGAACCAAAGAAAAACAATTATCAAGAATCTTAAAATACAAAAATCTCCTCATGAAAGTCAAAATAAATTTCTGTCTACTAGTGATCATGAATTTTCTAGCAACTCTTATTTTACGTTGCATATTACGATACTGTAGCTGTATAGTAATTTGGCCTAATAAGTGAATACGTATAAATAGATTTAAAATAGGTTTTAAAATTCAAATTGATCTGCCTGGGGTAGTCCTCACAGAAAACGGAAGTAGGGTAAACTACACAAAACTCTGGTCGGATGAGAGGAGATTCCAGGTATCTCCTAAGAAAGTAGTTCGAGGTAAGTCTCTGTGTTGGAACAAATAGGTTTTAAAATTCAAATTGATCTGATACAGTAATTTCACCTTTCAGGATAAAAACTCAATTGGCTTCAATAATTTACACAATAAAAATAACATTACCAAAGGGTAAGACTTCCACGAATGACAATAAATTTTTAAATATCATACAGTATCAAAATCACAAATTTACCTCATAAATTCTCTTTGGTTTTCCTTTGTGACAATCATTAACTATATGGATTCTGCTATTCCATATGATCAAACAATAAAATAGGCATAAAAATCTTGATTGCATCTAGAAAAAAAAAATGTCTTCTTTCATTACCTATCTTCAATCTATATGATTGCGAGAAGTATTTGTTTTTAATTCTCATGATGCTCAAGGAACGAAAACATGGTTCTTCTCAATGCTATGATAGTAGTTACTTACAGAATACCAAGTTTACTATTGTATAAAAAATTCTCCGCTTATTCCATAGTCTAATACCTTTAATTTCCCTAGACTTATACTGCAATACTTTTTGTTATCTGGCTTTAATATTAGAACTAGTTTTAGCAGTCTAATCAATATGAATGCTTATCTTAATTACATATTATGAAATAAAATTTCATCAATATTTTATGAAAAAATTATCTTTAATAACGAAATCTTAAAAAGAACAATTATAGTCATCCTAAAGAGATAACGTCCCATAACTAAAAACATCAATACGTGAAAAAATGTAAACAAAAGATGCTTTGGTATTACTTATAACCTATACCACCGAGCAAACAGCCGAGATAACTTGTTTAACCCCAATTTACAATTGCCCCTTATATGTAAATTATGTACAAGCTAACACTTTAGTAAATCTATCAAAAGGAATGGCATTGCAAGAAAATACATATAATATATATCACACTAAAAAATTAATAAATATGTTGAACATGGAATTTTGGAAATTATAAAGTGTCTTATATAAACATGCCATACACTTCCCTGACCGCAGGGAAGTCTATACTAAGTACAGTACTCATGCAGGCTATACCTAACACAAAGACAGCCCTAATAACGTAGACTAAATTCAATTATACTCTTGAACTATGACTGCCTCTCAATCGAACGATTTATAATTTTCTCTCCTACGTGTTACAGAAAAATTCTTCTTGGGTAATATTAACCCTTTTACCCCAAAAAGACGTACTGGTACGTTTCACAAAACTCATCCCTTTACCCCCATGGACGTACCGGTATGTCCTTGCAAAAAAATGCTATAAAATTTCTTTTTTCAGATTTTTAATAATTTTTTGAGAAAATTCAGGCATTTTCCAAGAGAAAGAAATCAACCTGACCTCTCTATGACAAAAATTAAGGCTGTTAGAGCAATTTGAAAAAAATATACTGCAAAATGTGCTGGGAAAAAAATAACCCCCTGGGGGTTAAGGGTTGGAAATTTCCAAAGAGCCTGGGGGTAAAAGGGTTAACATCAAACTAACAAAATGATACAGTAGGGCAATAATTTCCCAGAGTTCTTTGACGTGTAACTTGCCTCCAAGATACTAAAGCACACACACACACATTCTTAACTTCTTCATACATACATTTAATACATCGCTACAAAATTAAGACAAGCTGCCATATTGAGAAAAAAAAAACATCCAACCCATAGATTATTCATTACCAAAACAAAATAGTGAGATTCCGTTAAGCTGTAATGAGATTCACAACCTCTACTCTTAAAAAATTTCTAATACAGTTTAATACTGTCACGATTCAGCGGATTTTCTCCCGACGTCAATGGAAGCAAAATACTTGATACTTTCTTCAAACAATTATTTTTTTCATAAAAATTTGATCATTTAACACAATATACACATTGAACAAAAATGTAGACATTTACATTCTTTTAAAAAGTAAACAAAGACATTAAAAATATGCTACTACAACTAAATATTGCATAAGTCACTGCAGTATGAAACCAACTTAAAAAAAAGTTTTACGATTTGTATAATCAGTCGAGCATCTACTTTAACACTGGCTGGCAGGAAACTGTACAATAAATTGGCAGAAATAAACACAGATATTACACTATACATTGTACCTCTTCTTTATACATAAAATGTCCTTTATAAAATATACATCACGATGAGATACTTCTTTCTGCTCCCATTTACTTCTCCTGCTTTCCCTGAAGTTCTAGATGAGATATGTTACCGGAGTTACAGGTGATGTAAGATGACGTTGTGATGAAATCCCTTTTTTTCAGTTCAGCCAGCAAACGATTAAATGTACATTTCCATGTTCTTTTTCACTTGGTGACCAGTCATGGAATGCTGGACGGCCCAATCGGCATCCGGAGCAGCGTCCGCTCCGTCGGCTTCGTGAGTGCGGTAGTCTCCTTTGTGGCGGGCCATGTACCTTCCGATCAGGAACCCCATGCACAGCAGTGCAATGAAAAGGATTGCCAAAATTCCTAGAAAAATTGGCAGCGTAAGTTTTCATCACAATGGTTAATTATTTTTCTTGTAGAAATATTGCAAAGTTGTGATGTTTTACAAAGTACTGTACATACATACATACATATACCAAGGCATTTCCCCCAATTTTGGGGGGTAGCCGACATCAACAAATGAAACAAAACAAAAAAGGGGACCTCTACTCTCTACATTCCTCCAGCCCCTTGTGGCCGAGGGGGCATATAAAAATTAGAATAGCGCCAACGTTATCCCTGCGTGTCGTAAGAGGCGACTAAAAGGGACGGGACGAGGGGGCTGGGAACCCCCTCTCCTGTATCTACATCCTGTGAGACAGCAACAAAGTACTGTACAGAAGAAAAATGGTCTAGAATTCTATATGAAGACAGGCTACCCAGAGCTCCCTAATCCATTCAGATAACCCAACTTAAGTAAGCATCACAAATTCAACCAAAAACTGGAATGTTGATGATAAAATTGGTTATTTCTATACTCAACTGATGTTCATATCGCTCCTTCTCTGTACGCTTAGTTTATTGATTTTATACATAGCCCTATTATTATTATTATTACTAGCTAAGCTACAACCCTAGTTGATAAGTAAGATGTTATAAGCCCAAGGGCTCCAACAAGGAAAAATAGCCCAATGAGGAAAGGAAACGAGGAAGTAAATACACAACAGTAATGAGCAATCAAATTAAAATATTCTAAGAATATAGACAATATCAAAATAGACCTTTCAATTATATAAAATATAAAAACTTCAAAAGAAAACATGAAGAGAAATAAGATAGAATAGTGAGTCTGAGTGTACCATCAAGAAAGAAAACTCTACCCCCAAGACACTGGAAGACCATGGCACAGAGGCTATGGCTACCCAAGAATAGAGAACAATGGTTTGATTTTGGAGTGTCCTTCTAGAAGAGCTGCTTATCATAGCTAAGAGTCTCTTCTACCCTTACCAAGAGGAAAGTAATGAAACAATCTATCAATTAATGGCAAGGACTGCTAGTGGTTCCATGTTATTCAGTTTTACAGTTGCATCGGTGATGTCAAGACATATTCCCCTCGCAAGACTGTAATTAGTAGGAGAACTCTAAGACAGTGAAAGACCCTGGTACAGAGGTTATGGCACTACCCAAGACTAGAGAACAATGCTTTGATTCTGGAGTTTCCTAGTCCTCGAAGAACTGCTTACCATAGCTAAAGAGAGACTTTTACCTTTAGCAAGTGGAAAGTAGCAACTGGACAACAACAGTGCAGTAGTTATCAGTTTATTGGTTAATGTGTATGCAAGGGAAAAATGAGCTGATCTAATGTAGTATTATCTGGCTAGTAAAAGAACCATATAAATCTCAAGCGATAGGATCTCAACAGGTGGCTGGTACCATATGTGCAATAAGAAAATTACCACTTAGATTTAAGGGAATAAATCTTCTCACACCTGAATCAATAATGGTGGTCGACAAACTGTAAAGCATTAACTACAGTACCTGTATATAAAACATAAAAGTAAATACAAGACATCATGCATAAATAATATTTACCCCCAAGGACTGCTGAATTGTCCGAATACATCTCCAAGAGGACGTCTTCTGAGATTTCTGGCGGAGGCCTAGTTTCTGTTTCCTCCTCCGGGTAGCGAATTGGTTCGATGCCGCAGTAGTCCTCGAAGATGGTTGATGCTGAGGAGAAAATATTTAATATCAACAAATAAGACAAATATCAATGGCAGGAAACTGCTATAATGCATAAGAAAAAATTATAGTCTTTTCAAGGAATTCTTTTGCTTAGTGCTTGTAAATATACACCTTAGAACTGGAATTGTACTTTGAATATAAATTACATTACATAAATACAATGTAATCTACTGAACTGCAATAATATAGTAAAGTACAGTATATTATAACTTTATAATGGCAATTCAGTATAAATATTCTTACTTATCTCTATCTTCCTCTCTTATGGGTACTGTATACTCTGTATGCCTTTCAATGTGCAGCACAATGTTAAACCGATCAGTATAAAAAAATACAAGTACTTTATACTGTTTTTTGCTGTTGTAATAAACAGATACTATCTAGTTTTATATCATTAGTAAAACAGCTAGGAAAATAAACATTTACATTAACCTTATTACTAACACCTGCAATTTATTCAGTACTGAATTATGTCATGTCATACCATATAAAGATTTTACCAGAGAAAATTGTTAAAAGTGGATTTTAATATACACAGTATATATTAATGTGCTATTCGATAATATAAAATGCATGATAAAAATATTACAATGTGTAACTCATTGATACGAAAGAATTCCAATAGTTTCTCTCCTGCATTAAAGTTTACAGGTATTATTATTATTATCATCATTATTTTTATTTTCTAAGCTACAACCCTAGTTAGAAAAGCAGGATGCTATAAGCCTAAAGGGCTCCAACAGGGAAAATAGCCTAGTGAGGAAAGGAAACAAGGAAAAATAATATATTTAAAGAACAGTAACAAGATTAAAATAAATATCTCCTATATAAACTATAAAAACTTGAACAAAACAAGAGGGAGAGAAATAAGATGGAATAATGTGCCAGAGTGTACCCTCAAGCAAGAGAACCCTAACCCAAGACAGTGGAAGACCATGGTACAGAGGCTATGGCACTACCCAAGACTAGAGATAGTGCTCCTCCAACAGCGTCACGAAACAGACTTCATTGGCGATGTAAGCTGAATGGGAACAAAAGGAACGAAGGACATAAAAGCTAGTTTCCAAACCTGAGTTACTAAATACCCCAGGGGACTCGAGCATGTTCAACTCTTAACCCTTTTACCCCCAGGCTCTTTGGAAATTTCCAACCCTTTACCCCCAAGTGGTTATTTTTTCCCCAGCACATTTTGCAGTATATTTTTTTTAAATTGCTCTAACAGCCTTAAGTTTTGACATAGAGAGGTCAGGTTGGTCTCATTCTCTTGGAAAATGCCTGAATTTTCTCAAAAAAATATCAAAAATATGAAAAAAAAAAATTTTATAGCATTTTTTTGCAAGGATGTACCGGTACGTCCATGGGGGTAAAGGGATGAGTTTTGTGAAACGTACCAGTACGTCCTTTGGGGGTAAAAGGGTTAAGTTACGTGGAATTATTCAAGTGCTCCTCTTTGCAAAGAAAAATCTTCACCTCTGTATTAAAGCGTACAGTGATACCTGCAAAGTTAGGTGTATTTGGCCTTTCCATCATATTTCTAATAACTTTTCATGTAAGTTCCTTACTATAACACACTTATAAAACTTTCATAGTAATGCTTTCTAGCTTATCAAGAAAAGAATATTAAAAACTATGCATACCTAGCATTGCCACTGATAAAAAGAAATAAAGAAAAGAAAAGGCGCTCAAAAATAATGCATTTTCCAAAGACATATTTGATGGTCTAGTCAAGCAAATAATAAATAATAAATCACTCTGTATGCGGTATATGTTCCTATTCGATGAAAGCCACTTACTTAAATTTCTATATCCTAATTGCGGTGTTTTTTCTTGTGACGAAAGCCGGAGTGAAAGGTTCCCTTCTTGGACATTAACATTGTCCTCTAAAACAGACACACGATCATGAAGGCTTTCGATCTTCACCTGCGCTTCAAAAAGTCTCTTCTTTAAGTCAGTCACTTCTAATTCATTATCATTTAACTGCTCATTGACGTTAACCAGATGTTTGAACATTTTTTCCCACAACTTTACGCCCTCATTATTACGTCTTATAACTTCACCATTGTCTGTCCCCCCTTCCACCAGGTCATTTTTGTTCTTAATTATCCGCATTGAAAACTAAATGTTAAGTCCCTTTAGTTTTCTAACTTCACCATTGTCTGTCCCCTCTTCCACCAGGTCAGTTTTGTTCTTAATTATCCACATTGAAAACTAAATGTTAAGTCCCTTTAGTTTTCTAACTTCACCATTGTCTGTCCCCTCTTCCACCAGGTCAGTTTTGTTCTTAATTATCCGCATTGAAAACTAAATGTTAAGTCCCTTTAGTTTTCTAACTTCACCATTGTCTGTCCCCTCTTCCACCAGGTCAGTTTTGTTCTTAATTATCCGCATTGAAAACTAAATGTTAAGTCCCTTTAGTTTTCTAACTTCACCATTGTCTGTCCCCTCTTCCACCAGGTCAGTTTTGTTCTTAATTATCCGCATTGAAAACTAAATGTTAAGTCCCTTTAGTTTTCTAACTTCACCATTGTCTGTCCCCTCTTCCACCAGGTCAGTTTTGTTCTTAATTATCCACATTGAAAACTAAATGTTAAGTCCCTTTAGTTTTCTAACTTCACCATTGTCTGTCCCCTCTTCCACCAGGTCAGTTTTGTTCTTAATTATCCGCATTGAAAACTAAATGTTAAGTCCCTTTAGTTTTCTAACTTCACCATTGTCTGTCCCCTCTTCCACCAGGTCAGTTTTGTTCTTAGTTATCCGCATTGAAAACTAAATGTTAAGTCCCTTTAGTTTTCTAACTGCACCATTGTCTGTCCCCTCTTCCACCAGGTCCTTTTTGTTCTTAATTATCCGCATTGAAAACTAAATGTCAAGTCTCTTTGCACTTGAGCAGAGCTGTAACTTACTAATAAGTGAACTCCAAAGATGTCTGTGCTACACCAGATGGAAAAGCTTGACCAGTGATAGATCCACCACTTCACGACATGTTTTACAAGTGAGGTCGTACAAACGGCTGATGAATTTAGTGCCTCTCGTCGTGTTAGATGAAATGAAACCAAGACCCTTACATGCTAACTGAGACATATGAATGAATAAAGCAAATAAACCCATACCCACAAAAGCAAAATGCAGAAATAAGAAAGATGACAAAATTTGTAGTGGAAAAAAATCTTTGATATATTAGGAGAGCAAGTCACCAACAGATGCCATAAGCAATTATATAAAGGGATAAACATATACCACTAAATCAGATGAAAATACAATTTGTTGGACAACAATAATGGGCAGTGAAAACTATAATTGATAAAGTAACAAGAATTATTACAAAACTCAAGAAAACAACCTTAGGCCAAAACAAAGATTATTACTGTAACCCTTTTACCCCCAGGCTATTTGGAAATTTCCAACCCGCCCCAGGGGGTTATTTTTTTTCCGGCACATTTTGCAGTATATATTTTTTAAATTGCTCTAACAGCCTTAATTTTTGTCATAGAGAGGTCAGGTTGGTCTCATTCTCTTGGAAAATGCCTGAATTTTCTCAAAAAATTATCAAAAATATGAAAAAAAAAATTTTATAGCATTTTTTTGCAAGGACGTACCGGTACGTCCATGGGGGTAAAGGGATGGCTTTTGTGAAACGTACTAGTACGTCCTTTGGGGGTAAAAGGGTTAATGCACCAAGGGTCAAATCAGCCAATAACTACAGAGACTATATTAGTAATCCTGCAATAGGAAAAGTGTGAGGGAATGCTAGTGAGGAAGGTGAACTACGGGTAACCAAGGATCAAGGGGGTACTGTGCCATGTGACTAACATTTTTCTTCTGTCTATTAGACACTATTTAATTTGGAAACATTCAAAGACCACAAATGTTGACATATATACAATTTACAGGGTTAGGAGGTATCACTATATAGAAAATTATCGAAAAATCTGTATAATGTACATAAAACCTCATTGAGGTTAGCATGAAAAACAAAAGCTCATGTCAATAAAAATGTTATTTTCATTAGTAAAATAAATTTTTGAATATACTTACCCGATAATCATGTAGCTGTCAACTCTGTTGCCGACAGAAATCTACGGTCGGGATACGCCAGCGATCGCTATACAGGTGGGGGTGAACACCACAGCGCCATCTGTGGTCAGGTACTCCAGTACTTCTTGTCAACACCACCTCAATTTTTTCCTCGGTCCACTGGTTCTCTATGGGGAGGAAGGGTGGGTCAATTAAATCATGATTATCGGGTAAGTATATTCAAAAATTTATTTTACTAATGAAAATAACATTTTTCAATATTAATCTTACCCGATAATCATGTAGCTGATTCACACCCAGGGTGGTGGGTGGAGACCAGCATATATGTTAACAAAGAAGCTAAGTATCCCGTATTTTATTTTATTAGTTATTCAAAAATAACATAAAATAAATAAGTACCTGGTAAGGAAGACGACTTGAACCATTACTCTGCCTTTATTAAGTACGTCTTCCTTACTGAGCGTAGCGGTCCTCTTAGGATGCTGAACGACTCTTAGGTGCTGAAGTATAAAGGGCTGCAACCCATACTAAAGGACCTCATCACAACCTTTAACCTCGGCGCTTCTCAAGAAAGAATTGACCACCCGCCAAATCAACAAGGATGTGGAAGGCTTCTTAGCCGACCGTACAACCCATAAAAAGTATTCAAGAGAAAGGTTAAAAAGGTTATGGGATTATGGGAATGTAGTGGCTGAGCCCCCGCCTACTACTGCATTCGTTGCTACGAATGGTCCCAGGGTGTAGCAGTTCTCGTAAAGAGACTGAACATCTTTGAGATAGAATGATGCGAACACTGACTTGCTTCTCCAATAGGTTGCATCCATAACACTCTGCAGAGAACGGTTCTGTTTGAGGGCCACTGAAGTAGCCACAGCTCTCACTTCATGTGTCCTTACCTTCAGCAAAGCAAGGTCTTCTTCCTTCAGATGAGAATGTGCTTCCCTAATCAGGAGCCTGAATAGGTAAGAAACTGAGTTCTTAGACCTTGGAAGAGAAGGCTTCTTGATAGCACACCAAAAGGCTTCTGATTGTCCTCGTAAAGGTTATGACCTTTTTAGATAGTACCTAAGAGCTCTAACTGGGCAAAGTACTCTCTCCAGTTCGTCCCCCACCAAGTTGGACAGGCTTGGGATCTCGAACGACTTAGGCCAAGGACGTGAAGGAAGCTCGTTTTAGCAAAAAACCGAGCTGCAAGGAACATGTAGCCGTTTCAGATGTGAAAACTATGTTCCTGCTGAAGGCGTGGATCTCACTTACTCTTTTAGCTGTTGTCAAGCACACGAGGAAAAGAGTTTTCAATGTGAGGTCCTTAAAAGAGGCTGATTGGAGAGGTTCAAATCTTGATGACATAAGGAACCTTAGGACCACGTCTAGATTCCAGCCTGGAGTGGACAACCGACGTTCCTTTGAGGTCTTAAAAGACCTAAGGAGGTCCTGTAGATCTTTGTTGGTGGAAAGATCCAAGCCTCTGTGGCGGAAAACCGCTGCCAACATACTTCTGTAACCCTTAATCGTAGGAGCTGAAAGGGATCATACGTTCCTTAGATGTAACAGGAAGTCAGCAATCTGGGTTACAGTGGTACTGGATGAGGAAACTGCATTGGCCTTGTACCAGCTTCGGAAGACTTCCCCTTTAGACTGATAGACTCTGAGAGTGGATGTCCTCCTTGCTCTGGCAATCGCTCTGGCTGCCTCCTTCGAAAAGCTCCTAGCTCTTGAGTGTCTTTCGAAAGACTGAAGGCAGTCAGACGAAGAGCGTGGAGGTTTGGATGTACCTTCTTTACGTGAGGTAGACGTAGAAGGTTCACTCCTAGAGGAAGAGTCCTGGGAATGTCGACCAGCCATTGCAGTACCTCTATGAACCATTCTCTCGCGGGCCAGAGCGGAGCCAACCAACGTCAGCCGTGTCCCTTTGCGAGAGGCGAACTTCTGAAGTACCCTGTTGACAATCTTGAACGGCGGGAATGCATACAGGTCGAGATGGGACCAATCCAGCAGAAAAGCATCCACGTGAACTGCTGCTGGGTCTGGAATCGGAGAACAATACAACGGGAGCCTCTAGGTTATCGAGGTAGCGAACAGATCTATGGTTGGCTGACCCCACAGGGCCCAAAGTCTGCTGCAAACATTCTTGTGAAGGGTCCACTCTGTGGGGATGACCTGACCCTTCCGGCTAAGGCGATCTGCCATGACATTCATATCGCCTTGAATGAACCTCGTTACCAGCGTGAGCTTTCGATCTTTTAACCAGATGAGGAGGTCCCTTGCGATCTAGAACAACTTCCACGAATGAGTCCCTCCCTGCTTGGAGATGTAAGCCAAGGCTGTGGTGTTGTCAGAGTCCACCTCCACCACCTTGTTAAGCTGGAGGGACTTGAAGTTTATCAAGGCCAGATGAACCGCCAACAGCTCCTTGCAAAAGATGTGAAGTGTCCTTAGCTCCTGATTCCATGTTCCCGAGCATTCCTGTCCGTCCAAAGTCGCACCCCAGCCCGTGTCTGATGCGTCAGAGAAGAGACGGCGGTCGGGTTTCTGAACAGCCAAAGGTAGACTTCCTTGAGAAGAAAGCTGTTCTTTCACCACGTGAGAGTAGACCTCCTCTCTTCGGAAACAGGAACTGAGATCGTCTCTAGCGTCATGTCCTTTATCCAGTGAGCCGCCCCGGAGGTGGGGTCTCCCTAACTCGATGAACAGGGCCAGCGATGAAAGTGTCCCTGTTAGACTCATCCACTACCTGACTGAGCATCGGTTCCTTCTCAGCATGCTCTGGATGCAAACAAGGGCTTAGTAGATCTTTGGGGCCGACGGAAAAGCCCGAAAAGCTCGACTCTGAAGATCCATACCCAGGTAGACAATGGTCTGGGATGGGACGAGCTGGGACTCCTCAAAATTGACCAGGAGGCCCAGTTCCTTGGTCAGATCCATAGTCCATCTGAGAATCTCCAGACAGCGACGACTTGTGGGAGCTCTTAAAAGCTAGTCGTCTGACGGAGCCGGACACAAGATCATGGTACTGCTGCACAGTCTGTGAACTGTCAACCATGGGGAAGCGAGGAAGTACAGTGACAACCCGAAGCTGTCTAGACTGTCTGGGTCGTACAGACAACTCCTTATCGGGTTGCTGAGGTTGCCGCACTGCGTCACAACAAGTCACTTCTGCTGGTTGTTGAACGTCTTCCCAGTGACACACTGACTCCGTAAACAAAAAATCCTCTAACAAGGACTAAGCTTGGACTGCATGTCTTGCAACACAGCTCAAGGTCTATGGGAGCAGGTGTGGTAACAGACGGGGTTAGCGACTGAAGTGGAACCATTACCTTCCCTGGAAGCATGTTATGCTTAAATAAAAGTCCATAGGAGGCTACGCAGCTAAAGGCTCCTCTCCAAATGACAGAGTCCTCAAGGGAATATCAGAAGGAGGGAGAATAGCACTTTCTCATCTACAGGAACCATATCTGAGAAAAGCTAAGTTCTCTCAGTGAGGGTTTCACTGGTGCAAAAGCAGCAGACTAGAAGGCAACGTTATGAAACTGCTTGACAGTCTAGTGAGTTGGCAACAACCAAAGATGTGTGACTGAGAAGCATGCGGTAAGGTATGCAGAGCATGCTGTATGTAGAGCATGCTGTAAGGTAAGCAGAGCATGTTGCATGGCGTGCGGCTTATGCTGCATGGGATGAGGCTCATGCTGCATGGGATGAGGCTCATGCTGCATGGTATGAGGCTCATGCTGCATGGGATGAGGCTCAAGCTGCAAGGGAAGAGGCTTATGCCGCATGCGTTGAGGAGGATGCCGCATAGTATGATGCTCCTGCCTCATGGGTTGAGGCGGTTGCCGCATAGCATGAGGCTCCTGCCTCATGGTTTGAGGAGGATGCCGCATAGCATGAGGCTCCTCATAGCATGAGACTCCTGCCTCATGGGTTGAGGAGGATGCCGCATAGCATGAGGCTCCTGCCTCATGGGTTGAGAAGGATGCCGCATAGCATGAGGCTGCCTCATGGGTAGAGGAGGATGTCGCATAGCATGAGGCTCCTGCCTCATGGGTTGAGGAGGATGCCGCATAGCATGAGGCTCCTGCCTCATGGTTTGAGGAGGATGCCGCATAGCATGAGGCTCCTGTGAGGTTCCTGCCTCAAGAGTTGCGTCTGCCTCAAGGGTTGAGGAGGTAGCTGCGCAGAGAGAGGCTCATGCTGTGAAGAATGCGGTTGCTGCATGCGTTGAGGCGGCTGCCTCATAGCATGAGGTTCCTCAAGAGTTGAGGTTCTTGCCTCAAGAGTGGAGGTGGCTGCCGCAAGAGTTGAGGTTGCTGCCTCAAGGATGGTGGAGGTTGCCGCAACGCAAGAGGTTGCTGCATAGCGTTGGTATCTGGCAACTCCCAATGCGGCAGCTCACGCGTGGAGGTAGGTTGAGGAACCTCAACATCATACGTCTGGCAGGGTGGACTGCGCAGAGGTGGAGTTGAGGTTGCTGCCTCGAGGATGGTGGAGGTTGTCGCACCGCAAGAGGTTGTTGCCTCGAGGATGGAGGAGGTAGTCGCAACACATGAGGCTCCTACCTCAAGGGTAGAGGAGGTTGCTGCAAAGCATAAGGCTCCTGCCTCAAGTGTTGAGGAGGTTGCCGCGTGGCAAGAGGCTCCTGCCTCAAGGAAAGTGGAGGTTGCTGCACAGAGCTGGTATCTGGCAACTCCCAATGCGGCAGCTCACGCATGGAGGTAGCTTGAGGAACCTCAACATCATACGTCTGGCAGGCTGGACTGCGTAGAGGTGGAGGAGCGCTCGCAGGAGGAGGTGTGTTAACCTTCTCTGCCTGAAACTCCTGCATCAACACCGCAAGCTGAGACTGCATTGTCTGCAGCATAGACCACTAGAGTTTAAGAAAGACAACAACAAACGGAGCTACTGTCCGTTGAGACTGAGGGTCTAAAACAGCTGGTGCGGCAACAGACAGAGCTACTGCCTGTTGCGATACCACCTTGCCTCTCTGGGAGGTGTGCAGTTGTCGTACTGCAGCAAGTCCGAACTGACCCAGTGCTAATGGCTACACCTAGGAGTTGGACTTGCGCGGAAGGGACCGACTTGCACTTAAAAGCTGCAAGATTTGGTCCATGGTTTCTGCGAGAAACCTCTTCCGCAGACGAGGAATAAAAGGGCTCTCTCGTCTTTGTGTGGGTGGGGTGATCACGTCGGCAACGTGTGTAGATACACCCGAAACCACGGAGGGAAACGTCTGTTCGTCGATCAAGGCCTGCTGAACCCATAAGTCCTTCGACATTACTTCTCCCCTGGGCTTGGGAGCTTGTAAGAGGTCCCAGACTAGGCGAACAACTGGCACGAACAGACGAACCCTCGAACGCAACACTGTAACACTTTGCGCTTATCACTTTATCACTTTTGATTTTCTGTTTGCACTTATTTCACTGAACTCGAAACTTTAAGTGGTTTGTACCTGAAACACGCAATTCTATCCTTCCTTAAAAGTTAGTAATTGCGAAAACAGAATTACAATGTAACAGAAAAATATAATGAAAGATAAATAATTCAGTGGCTGGAAAGAGACTAAACACTAGATCAAATAAACTACGTTTAAAATCTCTCACCGCATAAAGCTTGAGAACAAGAATAAAACTCTAGAAACGTTTACCTTCTCCCTAAAGAGACTAGGGAGAAGAGCAAAAACGATAACAACGTTACTCGCTTGAACAAAACGTTTATCCTCCTCTCTCTCCCTCCGTCTCTATCTCTCTCTCTCTCTCTTGACTTAGAACCTGAGAGATGAGCCCAATCATATATATCGTTAAAACATATTATTGTTAAAGGAAAAAAACTGAAAGATTTCCCAAATAAAAAGTTCCTTTATTAGAATTAAAACCATTAAGCTAAGAAAGAATGAACAAAACGCTAGAATCGGTTTACTCTTACTGCAACGTGACACCGTGATAGACTCTCTCTCTATCGTAACGATAGAGCGCAAGTTGAACGTTCTGAACGTCAACAACTGCAGAGACAAAACAAAACGTTAGTTCAACTTTGAAAACAGTACAAGACTATCAAAGAAATTCTTTCAAAAACATTAAAATAGCATAATATGTTAACAGGTAAAAACGAAATGACGGGCTCAATGTTAATTAACTTCGGTTCCAAGACAAGACCGCCTACTATTAGGAAAGGTCGAAAATAAACAAATATAAAAATTAATTTTAATAAGTTTATAATAAAAGGAAGTTAATCAAAGAGGCCTATAAAAGGCGGAGAGATATAAAATAAATCTATAACTTTGTTTACAAAATTAAGAGAGTCTATACTCTCTTCGACACCAACACTTCCGTCTAAGGGAAGGGTCGGCCATTTAAAAGTGAAAGAGAGTTCATACTCTCTTCGTACCAAAATTAAATCAAAAATTAAATCAAATTAATTCCAAAAACTTGCTAAGCTAATGATATAGCTTCCTGAATAGCGAAGGCTAAACTCTAGAGCAAATACATCACCAAATCGTGAGCAATAACTCCAGAATCAACAGCGTGTCCATGTAGGTCTAGCCGGAGGCACGACAGAGGAAAAATTGAGGTGGTGTTGACAAGAAGTACTGGAGTACCTGACCACAGATGGCGCTGTGGTGTTCACCCCCACCTGTATAGCGATCGCTGGCGTATCCCGACCGTAGATTTCTGTCGGCAACAGAGTTGACAGCTACATGATTATCGGGTAAGATTAATATTGAAAAAAGAATCATGTGTATACAGTTAACAAAAAATTCATAAGGTTTTGTACTACTTAACCCTTTCACAGTCATTGGTAACTTAGACAAAATCTGAGAAAGGGATCATCTTTTAAAATCACCCAAAACAAAGTAAATTGGTATTCATTGGAAAGGGCTTAACGAGAGTTTTTTCATTTATTTCAAAAGGCAATTATTTGTGTGATCTTAAAAGATTTTGCTTACTTCAGAAGTTAAGTTGACCACTGGCAGTGAAAAGGTTAAAATATACAGTATGTGTAAAAAGTCTGGCTATTGCATCACAATCACAACACATGCAAGAGATAGCTATCAAGCAATATGCCATAGAAATAGCTACTGCAAAGTAGACCAAAATAAATATACTACCAAGAAACCCTATTATCTTTAACTCCAAAGGACAGATATGCAGTATACAATACCTGTTTACTTCACTTATATATTGCCAAATAATTATCATTATTCTTTCTCATTCGAGTAATTTAGAAATTAATCCTACCATACAGTACTCAATTCACTTGACAGCAGAGACTGTACGTCCTCTAACAAATTATTCGCAATGTTCTTTCACTCTAAACTAAGCCCTATGACTGAAAAGCTAAGTTAATATGTAAATGACCTGTGTAATTTAGATGGCTTAAAGAAATAATGACCTTTTGAATAAGTTTTCATACTATTTCATTCTGAAAGAATTTTTTCCCGTTGTTTGGTTCTGTTTATAAATAATTGCATTAATTACCCTATGAAATTTTGTCCTAGAAAAGGGATTTTGACGAAGGAAAAATCTATTTCTGGGGAGAGACCTGTGGCGGCCGGAGAATAACGACAACGTAACCAATAAACAAGGATATAGTCAACTAGCCTCAGGAAGGCTCAATTTAGACTATATCCTTGTTTATTGGTTACGTTGTCGTTATTCTCCGGCCGCCACAGGTCGACCCAGAAAAGAGTATTTTGAGATGTAAGTAATGGGACTTCTGATCATGTTGACAAAGTAAGATTGCATTTGATGTAAACACTACTGTATACAAATAAAAGGGATGATTGCTTTTGATGTAAACACTACAAAAAGGGACGATTACATTTGATGTAAACACTACAAAAAAGAACGATTGAATTTAAAGTAATTACTATAAAAAAGGAGTATTGCATTTGATGTTAACACTACAAGAAAGGACAATTGTATTAAAAGTAATTACTATAAAAAAGGGTTATTTCATTTAATGTAAACACTACTAAAAAGGACGATTGTATTCAAAGTAATTACTATAAAAAAAGAACAACTGTATTTCATGTAAACACTAATAAAAAGGACTATTGTATTTAAAGTAATTACTATAAAAAAGGACAACTGTATTTCATGTAAACACTACTAAAAAGGACGATTGTATTCAAAGTAATTTCTGGGTCGACCTGTGGCGGCCGGTGAAAAGGGTCCTTCTAATACTGTATACCTTTTCTGATAAAACCTTCCAATTATACCAGAGAAAGATAAAAGCATGGAATGCAGAGGTTACTTCCCTCGCGCGAGCACCTTGTGGGTGTCGTGTATAAAGCAAAGGCGCGTGAAATCCACTATTCACAGGTTGTCTTCCATTTAGTTAATTCCTTCGTCAAAGGGATGGGCCGATACAAAGGCCCTAGCCAACCCACCAGAGCCACACCACCCACGCCTCCCCAGAAACAGATTTTTCCTTCGTCAAAATCCCTTTACTATAAAAAAGGACAACGGTATTTCATGTAAACACTACTAAAAAGGACAATTGTATTTAAAGTAAGTACTATATAAAAAGGACTATTGCATTTGATGTAAACACTAAATAAAATGTCACTAAAATAAACAAACATATTCTCAAGTTTCTCACCGAAAATGTCAGATCTTTAGTCTCTCCATAAAAGAGATTTCATACATTACCATAAATTACGCCAAAGATTTTCTGAAAAATTTCCCTTCTTATGTTTTGATTAAAAAAGGAAGGTGAAAACTGAGCAAAGATCTGTCCATTGTTATAAAAACTATATGTATTTTCTTGGAAAGGTAGAGCACTAAAAACATATAGTAGTTACTTCTTTTTTTATGAAATTCTTCTATAACAACAAATATACAAATATTTCAGTGGGAATAACATCAAACATTTGTTTGAAAGCCCCAAAATGTAATGCCTTGCATTCCTTTAAAACCTCTACACAGTAAAGTTTTACTTTTACCAAGATTCTGGACACCACAAAAAGTTCACACACAAACTTTGTTATTTCATGAGTCTTTTGACAGTGACAATTTAACAGTAAACGAACAATACGCGATATGAAACGTTAAATACTCTGAACAAACAAGGTAAAACGACAGTGGAGGTCCTGTAGAGAGTGGGGTTCGCCTGCTGTATGGGACCGGAAAAGCAGCCATCAAAGTAAAGTAAGTAACAAAATGCCTAAAATGAAACTCCTTACACTTGGTCTTATCACCACAGTACAAGCGACATAATAAGCCTGCCACATGGCTGTAGCACTGCCGGATACAAACTGATACATCACTTACACTGCAAACATTCTCGGTGTTGCGAAGGGCAATTGAAAAAAAGGAAGCCAGACAAAGTTCCTTGTAACGGAGTTTACGTCTTTCATTTATACGGCTTCTCAAATCAATAGCTTTGCAACAAGTTTTCCCCCAAAACATGATAAGCTGATTTCAAGAAAGTTGTATAGGAGTATTATTAAATTCTTTCTATAATTGATGACAACTTTATTGTCTTTTTTTTTTTTTTGTCAAATGTTTAAGTTTGTTTTTAATAGGAGACTAACTATATATTAGTTGTCTTTTTTTTTTTTTTTTTTGAAATACTAACTCCAAAAAATTCTGATATACCATGCTGTTAATGGAAACAAATTGTCAACAATCATCTTAACAGACACTCGATCAGATACTAACTACCATGCAATTAATGCAACTGGCTTACCGCTAATTTCCTTTACAAAAAATGGAGCAAATTTAAATATCTTTTGATTACATTCTTCGATGTTTATTAAACTTTTTTATTTTACTGCTAGAAACTTCTAAAGGGAAAAGATTATATAAATAAAATTCATTTCAATATTTACCCAATATTCAAAGCATGCTACACATTCTGAGTTACAAGCTTTGGAAATAGGATGAAAAGAAAAATAAATTTCAAGAGTGGATTTACAACTAGTACAAATGGTAAACAGAAAATTATGCCTATAAGATAAAGAAGATGGTGTAAACACCAAGCGCACATGTGGCCTACCTCGGGTTTGCCCTCAGGGCACGTATCCTTCCACTAGGCCTACCATTACAGAAAATGGGAGTAAGGTAAACTACACAAAACTCGGGTCGTTTGAGAGGAGGTTCCAGGTAACTCCTAAGAAAGTGTTTCGAGGTAAGTCTCTGTGTTGGAACAATTCTGTTTTCCTGTTTGCTTCTGAATCACTAGATGAGAGTAATGTAGTAGAGCAGGTAACTGAATAAAAATTCAGTAGGTATAAAAATAATAAAAATCTATAATTCTTCATTAATTTCAATGACTCTTAGTCAGTTTTTAATGTGCAGATTCAAACATTTAAGGAAACAATAGAGCATCCTCTTGGGGGGCAGATGAGGTCAGTAAGAAGTGTCCTTAACCCTTTTACCCCCAAAGGACGTACTGGTACATTTCACAAAAGCCATCCCTTTACCCCCCATGGACGTACCGGTACGTCCTTGCAAAAAAAATGCTATAAAATATTTTTTTTCATATTTTTGATAATTTTCTGAGAAAATTCAGGCATTTTCCATGAGAATGAGACCAACCTGACCTCTCTATGACAAAAATTAAGGCTGTTAGAGCAATTTAAAAAAAAAATATACTGCAAAATGTGCTGGGAAAAAAATAATCCCCTGGGGGTTAAGGATTGGAAATTTCCAAATAGCCTGGGGGTAAAAGGGTTAAGCACTACTATCTTAAATCCAAGTATCGGCAGAATTAACTTATTTGATTTAAAAGTACAAATCAAATACTGTACACTGAAGTCAAACTTTAACGATCTCAAAGGTTAAAACACAATAATCAAAGTAAGGATTTTCCATTACAGTATCCTGTTAAATAAAAACAACAGGGAAGTACATCGAGTTGTATCAACTGCCTACTTCAGGTAGTGTAGCAATAAAACAGGAAGATGATACATCTCTGAACATGTCCGATTACTGTTGAGTAACAGGCGTCCTAAATGAGAAATGACAATTAGAAAACTTCTATTTATCATTTACATAAACTAAGATCTGTTTCCGATGTTTTCCAAACAATTATTGGTATAGTTAAAACAGAATGATGTAAACTGAATAAAAGTCATAAACAGAATCTAAACCATAAATGGAAGTGAGGTAAGATTCAGCCGAAGGATATCCATATCGTCACCCTCACAAACTAACTGCCTAAGTCATTTTCTCCACTTGTTGGGAAATAAAAAAAAAAACCTTCTCCTTTCCTAATTCTTTATATCATTGTATTGAACTTCAATTAACAAATTCTAATTCACAAATTCTTCTGTTAATAATTTGTGAATTGAACCTCAAGACAATGATATAAAGAATTAGGAAATGAGAGGGTTCTTTTTTGATTTCCTAACAAGTGGAGAAAATGACTTAGGCAGTTAGTTTATGGGGGTGACGATATGTGCAACATGCTAAGGCGAAACTTGGCTAGAGGATATTTTTAGGAGCAAGGAGCCAAAGCAAGAGATGCCGAGTGAGGCCTAATCGTAGAATTAAAATCAAGGGATGCCAAAGTGCAAGCTTCGAAGGTCTGAATCTGGGAAGGGGAGGGATGTGAGACTCGTAAGCACAAGACACTAGGAAGGGGTCATCGGAGATTCAAAGGTGTTAGACTATAGTCAATTTCTTTTAGCGATGCAGATTTGCACCGACTCACAGCGGTGCCCTTTTAACTCGGAAAAGTTTCCTGATCGCTGATTGGTTGGACGAGATAATTCTAACCAATCAGCGATCAGGAAACTTTTCCGAGCTAAAAGGGCACCGCTGCGAGTCGGTGCAAATCTGCCTCGATAAAAGAAATGGACCATAGTATGTGAGAGAACAGAAGTGAATCTCAGCTGACCAACAAATGTTGTTTATTCTTGGTCTTCCGAGGTGTGAGGTGCGGATTAAAGCCGTCAACTTCAAAAGAGATGCCTAAGCCTCTTTAAGGCACCTGAGGCTCTTTAAGGTTTCTAAGGTGAGAGCCCAGTTGCTAGGAGCCAAGGCATCAGGTGTAAAGGGTATATATAGGTGCCAGAAAAATCCCCATGAGGCATGTATCACAGCACCAAGTACAATAGAAGAAGAATTTACTAATAACAAAAACTTTCTTTCAGAGAAAAACAGTACTTTAACACTCGAAGTAAAGACTAAATTTCTATTTTCTTAACATCACTTGTCAGTGAGGAGGAGGAGGGGGAAGCCTGTACATGAATATCAGAAGAGTGCAGATATAACATATCTTATTATCAAAATTCCATTTACATATTTTCATTCATTCTTTATTGGAGGATTCTGTTTCAGAGCTTAAAAAACCCGGAGTAATGACTTGGAGTCACTGAAATATGATTTTATTTCTTTGAAAAAACAAGCCCCGATGCAAGAAATTCAGCTTACTTGGAAAGAAAAAAATAATTTTCTTAATCTCAACTAGACATTAGACCAAAAACAAATGAAAATATATTTCCCTCAGCACCCATAAAATGACCTCATAAGGTTATGTATATCAATTTTGAATATAAATTTACTATCATTCCTTAATTTTCCCATTATCAAATAATAAATAATTTGTTATACAAGGACTTCTTTAATTTGATTTTAAACTAAAGTTTTTGGGAGTGCCTTAAGCAAAGGATTATTCTTACTAGTATCAAAGTTGACTAAAAAAAGTTAACGGTCGGATACAGTAAATAAAACTGTTATGGGAAAATTCCTTTACCTTAAAAGTTATTTAAATAACATATGTTTGTGTAAAATTATTTTTCTGAATTAAATGTAAAGTATGTTCATTACCTATCTACCTCATGCATGGGTTTAAATATCTTATTACAAACTTCAGTTTAACATCCTATATCATAATGCTCAACAATGACAGCATTAACAATAATAACAGTAATTTACTTTAATGAACACATAAACTGTATTCTATGTCTTCTCAAAAATACTGAAAGAACTGATTTGTAAAAAAACAAAACCATCATCTCTGATTAATTTCCATAAAAATTAATAAAGCAATAAAAAAAAATAACAAATTTGCAAACTGGTTACAAACCCATCCCCCTCCCCCTCTCTAACCCCTCACTGGCATTCAAGTTCATGTACTTGAAAAAAGGTTCAAGTGTTGTTGACTTACTTACGTCAGAGAAGCCATGCAACTTTCTCCTAATGTTTTGGCTATTTAAAGATATGGTAATCTTGGAAATTTGTTTTTCACAATATTATCACTACTAGCAAAGCTACAACTTTAGTTGGAAAAGCATAATTCTAAAAGCCCAAGGGCTCCAATAGGGAAAATATCACTGTAACAAAGAAATAAATAGAATAGTGTGCTTGAGTGTACCCTCAAGCAAAAGAACTCTAACCAAAGACAGTGGAAAACCATGGTACAGAGGCTATGACACCAAAGAATAGAGTAGTACAATAGTACATACATTTACCCGCATGACTTGTGCTTAACTTAAATCAGAGAATTTTTGGTTGCTGCTAATTCAGCATATACCTTTTTCATTTTGATGTTGTCATTTCCATAAAACCCTGATCAATCAAATGTCTAAATGACGGAGGAGTGGAATGAAAAGGAGAGGGCTGTGAGGAAAGATCTCTGTGGTGTGTAAAAAATTTAACTGATAGTTCCACAAGTGATATTCTGGATTTCAAAATCTACTCGGAGCAAGAGATTTTGCAGATTCCTGACATGGCTTACGTATGAATAAAAGGGATATCTTTTATACTTTTTACTTGAGCCAGACAGGTACAGTTGACTCATATAGAATTATCAAATCTACAGGGATATTCTAACAGTACTTATGTGTTTGATATTTCTATACAGTTATTCCCCAAGATAATTGAAGGGTTTGGTAATTGACAAAGTAATATTAGGGGTCACCAATCTTGGTCATTCCTAGATATATAAGATTTTGATAACTTAGTTTGTCAACTACCCTTCAATTTACAGCAAAATGTTAGTTTGTCAACTACCTCTAAATTTTCAGCAAAATATTTGACTTGCAAACCCTGTTGTGACGACTGAGAAATTCCTTACCTCAGCAGAGTTAATGCATTTACCTCAAGTAAACACCTGAAAGTTTGGGTCCTTGTAAGTAGATTATTTTTTGTACGTATTGTTTCGAACAAATATCTATACGTACATACGTACTTTCACTATCATACATAACGTAAAAATCTATCAATTAATCAGAAGTAAAAACGTGTGAATAACAGAAATTAAAAGGAAATAGAAATGAGTGGGAGAAACCTTTTAGTCTTAGGACTAACATTCCCTTTACTTGTAAAACAACCTTACATCAGTCTACTCTATTAAGCAGTAACGTAATGACGCCCGGTGCTTCCAGTTTCGCAGCTTTGCCTATGTGAATTTTCAGCATATATTTCCTATAAGGGTATGACTACTTGAACAGTGGATGAGGTTCACAGTATACAGTATAACCTCCTTGGATCCAGTATACAGTATAACCTCCTTGGATCCAGTATACAGTATAACCTCCTTGGATCCAGTATACAGTAAAACCTTATCCACAACCTATACGTTCCAAGAACCAGTTTCCCGAGGTGCGGAACTTCAATGTTGGTAGGCTAGATAAACTCTAAGGTTGTCTAAAAATTCCCTCTATAAATGTATATCCCTAAAAGAGAAACAATAAGTATGAGATTACACTATAGAAAGTTTTAATAGCATTGCCTATACTGTAACACAATATAGTACAGTATAAAGTACTGTACAGCATGTACTTTCTACAAACAACGGTATGCTGTTTCACAATCTCCCCCCTCTTTTTCAAATATTTGTACACGATGTACTACACATGTACAAATATGCACAGTATACTGTACATACTGTACCATGTACTGTTTGTGTTCAATTTACGTATGCTAATACCATTCCTTAAAATATATATACATACATTAACTATATGTATGCAGCAATATAAATACATACTGTATAAGGTATTGCATAAATATTTTTGTCTCCATACATCTCAATCCTTCCTGAAATACTTTATATTCATGGACACAATGATTTTCTTGGAAATCTTTATTCACACAAGATGCTTTTTAATTATCTGAATTTCATATTCATACAGATAAACAACAGTAAATTTTGTTTGTTGATTTCTCGTTAAAATGTCTGTTCTAAACAATTAACTTAAAAGTTATTTTTTCTAGTTAATCAAAAATTTTAAACAATTTTTATTTTTCCTAACATACTCACCGAGAACTACTTTCCTTAGGAGTCACTTGGTGACCTCTCAATCTCGACCAAGATTTTCCCGCCGTTATCCCCCTATCCCGCTCTGTATAGTTTCTACCCCGGCCACCAGGATGTGCCCTGAGGGCAGGATCAGGGCAGGTCACTCCCTCTCCGGGTCAGCATCGCCATTAAGTTCGACGTTTAGCCCAATTCGGCAATGGAAGGATGGCACTCGGGGACGGAAGGGAGGGCCATTACCCGGAAAGTAGTTCTCGGTGAGTATGTTAGGAAAAATAAAAATTGTTTAAAATTTTTGATTTGTTCCGACACAATATACTCACCGAGAACTACTTTCCTTAGGAGACTTATACCTTAGGAGGCGGGAGAGCCATTCTGCCACTTGGTCCGGCACATAGTGCCTGGAGGGCTAAGGAATGCGGGGCCTATCAGAGAGCGGATAGAGGGTAACTGCGGAACCTTACGCTTATTATTTAAGACTCACCTCTTAACATCTTCTCTACTGAATTTTCTCCTGATGAAGTAGGGACGAGTCTATTCTCCCTTGGGGACGTCTTCTAGCCTACCGGTACACAGATTGGAGGGCGGCGATAACAGTCCCAATGGAGAATCCATCCAAGGACTTTCTTGAATAGTCCTTGAGATAGTGGGCAGTGAAGGTCGACTGGTGCGACCAAGTGCCAGCCTGTAGGATCTGTCCCACCGCCATGTTTCTCTCAAAGGCCAAGGAAGTGCTCAGGCCCCTGATGTCATGGGGGCGGGGAGTGCCTGGCACTGCCATCTTGTCCTCTTCATAAGTTCTAGCGATGACTTGTCTCAGCCAGAAGGAAATAGTGTTCTTGGAGACCTGCTTCTTATTAACACCCGTGGAGACGAAGAGGTTCTTGGCACCTGGTCGGAGATGAGCCGTCCTTTCCAGGTACTTCCTGAGCGTCCTTACTGGGCATAACTTCAGGTCTTCCGTATTGCCTGTCTTGGGAATGGCCGGAATTGAGAAACCTTCAAACTTCGGGTCCCAGACTGCTGGGTTCTGAGTCTTCGCTACAAAGGAGGGTACGAACTTGAAGGATACCTCCCTCCACCCTTTGGAGTGTGCAACGTCGTAAGACAGACCATGGATCTCACCTACTCTCTTAGCTGAAGCCAAGGCTAGCAAGAAGACGGTCTTGAGGGTGAGGTCTTTGTCTCCGATATCTTTGAGGGGTTCAAAGGGAGGACGACTTAGCATTTTCAGGACCTTGGCCAGGTCCCATCTGGGCACTCTCCTGGCTTGAGGAGGACAGGACTGCTTGAAACTTCTAATCAGCATCGCTATGTGTCTCGAGGTCCCCAGGTCGATGCCTTTCAGGAGAAAGACCTGGCCTAAGGCTGCCCGTACTCCTTTAATAGCTGGGATTGACATCCCTATTTCATCCCTAAGGTACACGAGAAAGTCAGCTATGTCAGGGACCGAAGCTTTAAGAGGTCTTATGTGTTTTTCCGAGCACCACTTCGTAAAGGCGGCCCACTTCGCCTGGTATACCACGGTAGAGGATTTTCTTAGGTATAGGGACATCCTCTTAGCTGTGGAGGAGGAGTACCCCTCCTTCTTCAGGAGCCGCTCGATAGCCTCCAGGCGTGAAGGCGAAGAGAGAGAGGGTTGTCGTGGAACTTGAGGAAGTGAGGTTGACGCAGCAGATCTGACCTGGGGGGCAGAGGCCAAGGCGGTTGGCTTGCCAGGTCTTTTAGATCCGCGAACCACTCCCTCTCCGGCCACCAGGGCGCTACCAAAGTCATCCTTAGGTTTTGGGAGGCTCTTACTCTGTTGAGCACCTGCCTTAACAGCGTGAAGGGGGGAAAGGCATATACGTCCAGGTTGTCCCACTTGTGCTGGAAGGCGTCTTCTAGGGCTGCTCTTTGGTCTGGCACCGGGGAGCAATAGACCGGTAGCTTGGCGTTGAGCTTTGTTGCGAAGAGGTCCATCACCGGGGAGCCCCAGCGTTGAATGATGAGTCTGGCTACTTCTGGGTGTAGGGACCACTCCGTCCCTACTATCTGACCCATTCTGCTGAGGCCGTCGGCTAGCACGTTTCTTTTCCCGGGGATGAATCTCACTAGCAGTACCACCTGTTGCTCGTCCGCCCTATGCAGGATGTTTATGGTGAGGTCGCACAGTTCCTTCGATCTCATGCCGCCTTGCTTCTTTATGTAGGCTACCACCGTGGCGTTGTCGCACATTAAGGCCACGGTGTTTCCCCTCAACCGACTTGCAAAGTGCAGACATGCCTTCTGTACTGCTTTTAGCTCCAGGACGTTGATGTGGAGATGCCTTTCGGTCTCCGACCAGGTACCGCTTGCTGTCTCCTCCCGAAGGTGAGCTCCCCACCCTAGGCTGGAGGCGTCTGTGAACAGGAGGAACTCGGGGGGCAGGACCCGAGGGGCATCCCCTTGAGGGAGTTCGACTGGCAGCGCCACCATTCTAAGGCTGCTCTCGTGTCCGGAAGGACCGGAATCAACGCCTTCTGAGCGCCTGTCTGGGACCAGAGGCCCTTGAGGTTCCATTGCACGGGTCTGAGCCGCATCTTCCCTTGGGGAACCAGTTTCTCTAATGAGACCAGGTGACCTATTAGTCTCTGCCAGTCTTTCGCCCTCCTGGAATGCTCCGACAGGAACGGCTGAATGATGTGATTGAGGTTCCGTATCCTGTCTTCCGAGGGGAAGGCCTTCCCCTGCACGGTGTCCAACGTCATACCCAAGTACCCCATTCTGTTGGATGGAGTTAGGTTCGACTTTTCCAGGTTGATAATGATTCCCAGATTCCTGCAGAACTGGAGGAGGTCCTTCCCTTGCTCTTCCAAGAGGGCCTTTGAGCTGGAAAGGAGCAACCAGTCATCCAGGTATCTGATGAGACGGATACCCCGTTCGTGAGCCCATACTGAGACCGTCGCGAAGACCCTCGTGAACACTTGAGGGGCCGTCGACAGGCCGAAGCAAAGGGTCCTGAACTGCAGGATCTGGGAGCCCCATTTCATCCAGAGGAACTTCCGACTCGACGGGTGGACAGGGATCTGGAAATACGCGTCCTTGAGGTCGACCGTCATCATGTAATCTTTCTCCCTCAAGGACATCAGGACGGATTTCGGGGTGTCCATCTTGAAGCTCGTCTTCTTGACGAACTTGTTGAGGGCCGACAGGTCTATCACGGGTCTCCATCCCCCCGTTGCTTTCTCCACCAGGAACAGGCGGCTGTAGAAGCCTGGCCCTGGGAGAAGGACTTCTTCCATGGCTCCCTTCTCTAACATGGAGGAAACTTCTTTTTGAAGGGTGGCCCTTTTCAATGGGTCCTTGGGAGCCAACCATTCTGTCTGGGTGGCTGGAATAAGAGGGGGTGGATCCGCTATGAAGGGGAGCCTGTAGCCTTCTTCCAGGACGGACACCGTCCAAGCGTCCGCCCCTTGTGTTTTCCATGCTTGCCAATGAGGTCTGAGGCATCCCCCAACCCGAGGCTTAGGCGGGAGTAGGGGGCCTCTCCCTCTACCTTCTCCTAGAGGGGCGGCCTGATCTGCCTCTCTTCGAGGCGGAGTAACCCGACCTGAAGGAGCTGGCAGAAGCTGGTGCTCCCCTGCGGGAGGGCTGCGGAGTTGTTGTCCAGGAGGAGGAGGGGGCATCCCTCCTCGAAGAGCTGGGGGCGGCCTGAGGAGTCACGGCGCTATCCGAGACTGATCTCCTGTATGGCGGCCTTCTGGAAGATGTTTGTCTGGGGACGTTGGTCTCTCTCCTCTTGGACACCTTCTCCATTAGCACTTCTAGTTCCTTCAGAGGGAACAGCGACTCACCCCCTAGGGGTAGGCTACGCACCACTCGGGCTTCCCTGTCCGGGATTTTCCTTGGCAACTTAGAGAGCACTGTGTCCCGTTTTCTAAGCACCCAGTTGGCCGGAAACTTGAGGGTTTTCCCCCCGGAGGTGAGAAGGTCCGTCAGGAGAGACTGTTGCTCAGGATCTTCGGGGTCTATGGAGGCTTGTACGTTAACCAACGTGGAAGCCCACCAGTCCAGCCATGAGGAGACGTTCACCAGGTCCCTTGACATCTCCTCCATCATGGCGGCTTCCGTGGGTGAGAAGGAAACGGGCTGAAGAGGCCCTTCCGTCCGAGCCGCCTTGTCCCAGGATGTCCAAGGCTGGGTCCACCCTACAGGGACCTGGGCGCCGTCCATCAGGAATATACACCTTCCCCTGTGACTTGAGACCTTGGAGTAGTTTGGAGGCACTCTGGGACTTGGGGGCCTCCGCACTGCTGGCCACCAAGTTATCTATGTACTCTTGTCCCAGTACTAGGTCTGGGGCGAGAGGAAGTGCCAGGGAGGGCTTCGGCAGGGCGTCGTGGTGAGTGAATCTCAGGAGGCTCGACCTCCAGGAATTCACCTTAGGCGCCGAGGGTTCCGCGATACCATGGAGCCTCCTGATGAGACCTACCACCCTTCTGTAAGCGGAGTCCTCCAACGGGGAAGCCTCGCCTCCGTCGGCCGAGGCCTCCGCCTGGCGTGGGGGAGCCGGGTTGCTTGGACGGTAGACCGGGCGTTCTCCTCTTGGTTCCAGGGAGGTCGACCCGTAACCGTAGGGCGCTCCGTACGCGGGTGGATCTCGCCGTAAGGCGGGTGCCACCGGCTTAGGGAGGACCCTCGGCTGCCCCAAGGCTCTGGAAGCGGAGGACACGGTCCCGGTGGGATGACCCGACAACGGGAACCGGTCCTTCCTGCTCGATGACCGCACCAGCTGGGCTGGTTCGGTCAGGCTGCCTTCTCGGAAGCGCGTTTCCCCCCGCTGGGCGGGGTGAACCGGAGGCCTCGAGGACTTATGCTTAAGAGCGAGGTCCTTCCTGCGTGGCAGGTCGAGCGGGTCCAGGCTATGCGTAGGGAGCGACAGCCTAGGGGCTCGTTCACTGGACCGAGAGTCTGGAGAGTGGAGCCTTCTGGACTCTCCTGAAGGGACGTAAACCCATTCGCCGCCGGGAGAGGCATCCCTCCTATACTTACGGGAGTGAGAGCGGGGGCGCTTCCTGCTGTGTCGCGACCTTGACCTGGAGCGGGAACGATCGCTTTCGGCCCGCTCTCTCTTCCGGTGTCGTTTCTCCCTGACTTCTCCCCCGAAGGATGAATCCACCTCTGAAGAGTCTGAGGGCGCCACGTTCCTCGCGTAACGGCTGCTCGCGTGATGCGTGGGGGAAGCTCTTCGCCGTCGGGAGTCCGAGACAGGATGTTGGAGGAAGTCTTCGGGAACTGCTGTAGAGATCGAGGGCACTGAGTCTACTCCATCCCTGCTAGGAGGCCAGGGGCCCAGGGTCACGTCCATCCTTAGCGGTGACCTCCCCGGAGTTTTCGGCAACTTCCACCCGAAAGCATCGCTACTCGGGCGGCGAACTCTAGCGTGGTTGTCCTCTGGCGGGGGAGAGCCCGACACACCGGCCCACGAGGGCGATAGGGACTCCGATATAACAACACTGCCCCATACGCGTGATCCCCTGCCACGTGGCCCGATTCACCCGAAGCACTCCGTTCTCTCTAGAGGGGCCTGCCCTTGGTTCTTCCCTCACACTGGGTTCACCGGGAAGAACGCTATGGCTAATTACAACACTGGGGGCTTGGTGCCCACTCCTCTGCGAAGGAGACGGAGAAGCCGAGGCTTCGTCGGACCGATCACTGACCGACGGTAAAGAAGACACGCCACTCACTTTCTTGGGGGAACGCTTAGACGACTTCTTCTTCTTGGTACTGTACTGTACCCACTGTATGCCGTCCCAACTTACGCACTCCGGACACGTGTCCGAGGAGGAGCAAACTTTACCCCTGCACGTGGAACAAAGGGAATGAGGGTCCACTTCTGGCTTAGAGAGGAAAGCCCCACACGACTTTCCGGCTCTAGGACCAGGGCAACGACGCACATGCTCCATCGTTCGCACACGAAGGGCCAACACTATAGAGTTACAAGCACACTGGGATATACGCAAGGGGGACGTACTGAAACACTTGCGAATAACGCACTACGCAGAAAAAACACAAGTCCCCACACTGGAAACATGTGGAATCACAAACGCGCCAAAGGATCGAGAGAGCGAGAGAGTGAGATGTTTCACATCTCACGACCAAGAACTTAATGGCGATGCTGACCCGGAGAGGCAGTGACCTGCCCTGATCCTGCCCTCAGGGCACATCCTGGTGGCCGGGGTAGAAACTATACAGAGCGGGATAGGGGGATAACGGCGGGAAAATCTTGGTCGAGATTGAGAGGTCACCAAGTGACTCCTAAGGAAAGTAGTTCTCGGTGAGTATATTGTGTCGGAACAAATATGTATTCATATTTAGTCATTTTTCAAATTTAAATGGATGAATGTATGTATATAATTTTGACCATACGGACCAGTACTGGGACTTGGTAGAAGAGGTTGGAGAGGAAGATGGATGAAAGGAAGCAGGAACAAAGGTAAAGCAGAAGGGAAGCTGCAAAATACCTTCAGTACTTTCAGATGCACTGAAAGTACAATCTCTCTTATTGGCAGAGTGCTAGATAATTCTAGCATATACAAAGAAATGGGCTGCAAAAAGTCCAGTAACAACACACTTACATTACAAAACTCTACAAAATCACAAATTTTTAAGTAATTTGATCACGTCGCGACCAGAAACTTACTGACGAGACGACGACCTGAGCTAGCACGCTTCCCGACCCCGGGTCGCCTCAGGGCACATATCACACTGCCTGAGGTTGACCCCTTAGAAAACGGAAAGAGGGTAAACTATACAAAAAGCTGGTCGGTTAGGTAGAGTTACCAGTAACTCCTAAGAAGGTAGTTCTACGTAAGTAACCGTGTTGGAACAAATAGCATTTCCAATTAGACGAATTATGAAATGGAACTTACTTGATTCAGCAGTGATGGTTGACGGGCGGTCCACTTGGAAGTAGAACTTCAGCGGGTAGATGTCATCGAACTCCACACGGGATATGCAGCCAGTAAATCCTTCCGCCATACTCTCGTTCTTACCAATGTATACGTATTGTATATTATTGAACTGGGCATCGGCTGACCCCTTCACATCGAATATCCATGACACAGGCTCATAGTTATCAACCTGAAGGAAAGGAATAGCTTCATTGTTTTATGATTATCATGAAGTACCACAAAAACTATGCAATGCAATCTATATTTAAAGGTTTTAAAGGATGCTCATGAACGGTAGAGGCAAGAGACCGTGTCAATGCCCTAGAGACTGACCATACATACATACTATATTATCAGCGTCCAAGCCCCACTCCACTCAAGTATTCTGTTCGTAATACTAGTCAGGCAGTTAATTCTAATAGCCAGGCCTTCTCTATCATGAGGCTCAATACTACACAGTATTCTATTAGTTTTATTCCAGTTGTGACCAAGTCGTGGAATGATCATCCTAATCGGGTAGTTGAATCAGTAGAACTTCAAAATTATAAGTTGCAGCAAATGTTTTATGTTAAGCAGGCTGATATAAGTCTTTTTATAGTTTATACATGACACATATGTTTTGACATTGTTACTGTTTTTAGAGTGATTTATTGTTAATTTGTTCTCATCATTTATTTCCTTATTTTCCTTTCCTCACTAGGCTATTTATCCCTGTTGGAGCCCTTGAGCTTATAGCATCTTGCTTTTCAAACTAGGGTTATAGCTTGGCTAGTAATAATAATAATAATAATAATAATAGGAGCAGGGAGGGCCAAGCAATGGCTGCTGATGATTCAGCAGGTAGAACTAAATGCTAACATTAAACATTACAAAGACAATATTCATACCATATATACTGTACATGTACTGTTTTCTTGTAGTAGTTTTTTTATATAAAACAGTGAATCAAATGTACACCAAACCTGATCAGTTCAGTGGACAGCATAAATACTGTTTATATTTCTATGTAGAAACTGATAAAGATAGTCTTTGATCATAATCTATACTGTCTATTTTAAGGGAAAAATAGTCTTTGATCATAATCCTTTTCATTCACATTAATATTTTAGGAGGAACAATTTAAAGGGAGCAACTGACATAGCAACATCATGTATATGATAAAAATATGATTAGTGTAGCCTCAAGGGACTCTTGTAATGGATCTAATATCTATAATCACATTGTTAGCAGCTAACTCTGAACCAACATGTTGCAAAACTGATGTTAATATAGAGCTATAACTCTTAATTAACAGCAGTCAAAAACCTTTTCCCAATACTAAAAATATCCAAGAAGGAGCAACTGTTAGTTCTGACAAAATCTAATCAATCAAACATATTTAGTCAACTGAAATTAATGATAAAAGAGTACAAAATATCCGATAGGATATCTTATCTTGCCTGCATTGTTAGCTTCCTTCCGGAGTCCGATCGGAACAACCTGACATCGTGGTTTTGACCTTCGTGGAAAGTGCGTTTGCTAAACACTTTCTCGTGCCTCTCAAATCCAAAGTCGAAAGTTACTTTTAAATGACCTGCAGAAACATAGAGTAAATACCAATAAATAAAGAAATATTCTAAAGGATATTAACAAAGAAACTAACCACTCTTCACTCACATTGAAGCTAATAAATCTATTCATGACCTAGCTAAATAATCTATGATAAATTTTCATATGTTAATGAGTGAAGACAAACATTAAAAACCTATTTTTTTATGATAAAACACAGCTGATAATGCTAAGATATAAATTAATATCCTAGGAATAACATGGAATTACTTTAAATCATAATTTGAGATAAGTTTTTATTCTGATAAAAGTACATGATGGATGATGAAAAGGACCTTATACATTATAAAAAGGTACCTTACGCATTACGAAAACATACCTTATGAATTAGGAAAATGTACATTATGCATTCTGAACTGGTAACTTATGTATTACAAAAGGGTACCTTATACATTTTAAAAAGGTGCCTTAATCTACTCACCTGAATTGGATATAGCTAATGTTAAGTATTCTCCAGATATATTCGAATAAAGACCCATTAGGAATCCCCTTGGATTTGTGGTGGTGAATCCAACTCTAATCTTTTCAGCAATGGTAGACTTGTAGGTTCCTGGAATCTCGTATTTCACCATCGTATCTGTCAGCATCTTGATGCCAATTTCTGATGAATATAAAGAGGAACATTATTAGCATTTCTTCAAATAAATATCTAGATATAAAAGAGCAACATCAGCATTCCTTCAAAATAAATATCAGGATATAAAGAATATCAGTATTCCTGCAAATGAATATCTGGATATAAAAGAGCAACATCAGCATTCCTTCAAATAAAGATCCGGATATAAAAGAGCAACATCAGCATTCCTTCAAATAAATATCCGGATATAAAAGAGAAACATCAGCATTCCTTCATAAAAATATCTGGATATAAAAGAGCAACATCAGCATTCCTTCAAAAAAATAATATCAGTATTCCTTCAAATAAATATCTGGATATAAAAGAGGAACATCAGCATTCCTTCAAATAAATATTTGGATATAAAAGAGCAACATCAGTATTCCTTCAAATAAATATCCGGACATAAAAGAGCAACATCAGCATTCCTTCAAATAAATATCTGGATATAGAAGAGCAACATCAACATCCTTTCAAATAATTATCTTACTTAGCCTACTAACCCCACAAAACTCTATTCTGTCTATTTTAAGGGAAAAATTTACCAATTACCCAATCAACATATTGTTGTATAAAGTAACAGTGAAATACTAGTAAAAAAAAAATGGAGGGTTTTCATGAAGGAAAATGCTATTTCTGAGACGGTACAGTGTGGTCTTTCGAATACTCTTTTACAACAAAATCCTTTGGAGACCACACAGCAAATTAACTACAACACTGTTGCATTACCGCCATTTCATTCTTTTCAGTAAGCTACGTTAACTGTTAATACACACACTTGCAATTAACAAAATAAACTTCCACAGGATATCTCGTATCACTGGATGACAAAAGTTACAACATTTACAGAATGCATATGATGATAATCTTGGGGGACTACTGATCCTTGGTTTTAATTAATGCAAATTTCAGCCTTTATTACAACATGTCTACAAAGAATTAACATATTTGGCGAATGTGTTGGATCACCAAGTCAGAAGACAGATAGATAAAACTCATTCACTAATTTCAAGCTGTATAATAGCTATGAGAGTATATATTAGCAATCTTAGCACGCATTAATACTTATACAATACAATTCTAAACCTACCATCTGCGCAAATGGGGCCTTTGAACGCAGTCCACCGACAATCGCACTCGTATTTGGAGTAACCTTCGTGACATGTGCCATTGTTAAGACATGGGTTAGACTGGCATTTGCCTAAACATCCACCATGAACTCCATACATTCCCTTTTCTGCTCTTCCGCGCAAATCTTGAAGTTCGCCATTCAGAATCAAGGCTCGGATACAGCCCACGTACCCGTCGCGGTAGTCCACAGCTGCACCTGTAATGTAAGAAACGTGCTTTACAAAAACCCCCGTTACACTAGAAATAAATTCTATGAAACATGTGCTTTACTAAAACTCGTTATAAAGGAATAAATTCTAAGAAACGTGTGCTTTACAAAAGACCGTTAAACTAGAAATAAATTTACTGTGCAATGAATATTAAAAAAAATAATAAACAAAGTACCAACTTCATCCATGCAACAACATAAGTTTAATAAACTTTCATCGCAAAACTTGATACTGTCATAGTTGACAACACTTAATACTGTCATTGTTAACAATTGAAACTGAAATTAGTCTGTGATAAACTTTACCTTCATAAGATGAAATTGCTTTCAATAACCTTTGCAATGATGATGGTATATGGAGTTTAGCGCTAAAGCCAAAGAACTGTGACCATGAAAGTCATACTGTGCGACATGTATCCATACATACATGCGAGTACAATTTATGTTAACATTTGTATGCATAAATACACTTTCATTTAAATATGGGTTGGATACAAATGTACCTAGAGTGGATATGAATGTGTTGAGGTGGTTTGGCCATGTTGAGAGAATGGAAAATGGCTGTCTGCTAAAGAAGGTGATGAATGCAAGAGTTGATGGGAGAAGTACAAGAGGAAGGCCAAGGTTTGGGTGGATGGATGGTGTGAAGAAAGCTCTGGGTGATAGGAGGATAGATGTGAGAGAGGCAAGAGAGCGTGCTAGAAATAGGAATGAATGGCGAGCGATTGTGACGCAGTTCCGGTAGGCCCTGCTGCTTCCTCCGGTGCCTTAGATGACCGCGGAGGTAGCAGCAGTAGGGGATTCAGCATTATGAAGCTTCATCTGTGGTGGAATTGTGGGAGGTTGGGCTGTGGCACCCTAGCAGTACCAGCTGAACTCGGCTGAGACCCTGGTTAGGCTGGAGGAACGTAGAGAGTAGTCCCCTTTTTGTTTTGTTTCTTTGTTGATGTCGGCTACCCCCCAAAATTGGGGGAAGTGTCTTGGTATATGGATGGATGGACAAATGTACCTAAAAACTTCCTACATTTCTTTCATAAATTACTCACAAATCACTCAAACTTTCACACAACCTTGCACTAATAAAGTTAAAAATTATACACTATTGGAAATAATAAATATTCATAATAAAAATCTAAATGATGACGAAAATTAATCTAAATTTCATTAAAACCTTTTATGGATCTTAAAAACCTAATAAAAAATTTGACCGTTTTGCCTTTATCTTATGAAAAATACAAAAGAGAAATTCACAGTAAGTTTAACTCTTCTTCTCATTTTGAATGACTGACTGACAATCGCTGAGCGTTATCAATGATTTGATGTAACAAACAAATAATTATGTACTTTAACATACATCAACTTGGATTCATTCGGAGCAGTGACTCAAAAGACAAATTTATCACTGAGGAGTAGGCATACAATTTGATACATAATAAACCAAATAAATAGTTTTGGAACTCAAAATACCTTGACTAAAAACAACCTCATTCATAGTTTCGATTGAATAATTAATTCCATTCTAAACGAAATAATAGATAATTTACTGTATGATAAAATCAACGTAATACAAAACAACCAATAAAATTATTTCAATACATCCCTTGAAGTTTGAACCCATGTCCAGGACTTGTCGGGATGTGCCCATAGGTCCGATTAAGTTTAAAACTAGCTGTGGCCATAATCCTTGGATTAGGTACTAAAGCATAAAGGCGTAGTATTTCAATGCATTACTGTATCACTTTCCTTTGCTTGAGTAAGTATTAACTTTCAGTAAGAACACAGGAAATGCATGTTTGTCTTACTTGGTATGATATATGGGTATATAAGAAGCCTCTCAGTCGTGATTTCATTTCAAAATAAACCAAGTGTATTAATATTCATTGAAATTGAAAACTATTTATTATTTTATAATTCAATGGTACATTTTAGATGGATGATTAATTATAGACCTGTTATCAAGGAAAAAATCATAAGTTACCTAGATCAGAATGTATTGTAGAAACCCATAAACAAAAATAATATATAAAAGGGATATGCGAGAAAAAAGAAACCCTAGAGAAATAATATGAATGTTAAGGAAACGGCGAATTTCCTCTTACTAAATACATAAAATTGTTATTTCCTTGTAAAAATAAAGTACAGGTAATTAAAGTAGCAAGATAAGGGGATATTTGACTCAAATTCAATTACTTCATTCATTTGCTGGCAATTCAATAAACCTGATCGATAGGAATCACTATCACTAATATTGACATCATGGAAAATTAGGCATCCGATACCCACAGACCATAAAAGGCTGAGAATATTTGTCATGGCATAAATTACCGTAAATAAAAATACAAGACTAACTATAGTCCATTTCTTTTAGCGATGCATATTTGCACCGACTCGCAGCGGTGCCATTTTAGCTCGGAAAAGCTTCCGGATCGCTGATTGGTTGGACGAGATAATTCCAACCAATCAGCGATCAGGAAACTTTTCCGAGCTAAAAGGGCACCGTTGCGAGTCGGTGCAAATATGCATCGCTAAAAGAAATGGACTATATGTAATAGATTGCAACCATTATACAGCACAAGAATTACTTGAATAATGACAACAGATGCAAAATTCAAATCATTTCAAAAGAAATGAAATGACAAATCTACAGTACACTATTATTTCTTTAGATGCAAAGGGGATACAGTCTTAGGTCTCAGGTCTCAGTCTCGGTCTCGGTCTCGGTCTCAGGTCTCAGGTCTCAGTCTCGGTCTCAGTCTCGGTCTCGGTCTCGGTCTCGGTCTCGGTCTCAGGTCTCGGTCTCGGTCTCGGTCTCAGGTCTCGGTCTCAGGTCTCGGTCTCGGTCTCCGGTCTCAGGTCTCGGGTCTCAAAGGGGATACTTACCAACAACAAAATCTGACTCGAGGTGTATTGCTCGTACAGGACCACTGGGTTCCTTCACAACGGCTTTTCGACCGCCATCCACCATCATGCGGGCTTCCTTACGATTTCGTTCCACTAACACTGAATGCCATTCGTCGTCATTGAGTAAATAAGCTGTTTCGACACTAACACTCATAGGACCCGCTCCGGCCTGGTACTGGAACTGAAGTTGCATACCACCTAAATAAAAAAAATTAAAAATTTGAAGCTAATACCATTAATTTTGAAACTTGATCTTCTTAATTTCAATAGGGACTTGGTTCTCAACCTTAAAAGAATATATTTAGTCAATTCCCCGGTAATAATATTGATACTTAAATTAAAAATATGTACACTTAGTCTGTTGCTGCAACAACAGACCCCAAGTACTTAAACTGATCCACCTCCTCAAGTAACAATACAATATATTGTACAAATCATACATGAACCATGCATAAGCTTCTATGAGCTGATTTTTAAAATTTTCTATGACTAAAAGTAGAAAATAGATATGGATATATTCTAAATTCAAATTGCCATATCGCATACATACCTATAAAAATATTCCCAAATTTAAGTTTATTCCTCTTAAATACATGGCACCACTAAAGAACTCAAGCATCAGTTTCACTAAAACAATTATTTCCGAAACATTTCAAATCCACCAAAAATAAAAAGGCCAACTTACCAACAATGGAAACCTTGATGTAGTCTGAAGAGCCTTTAGCATGAATAAAACATCCATCTCTCGTAGTAGTTTTGAATTCAAAATAAATGTCGCCAGAATGAGCCATATCAAAACGAGGTAAAGTTATTATAGCGTCTGCTTTCCGGAATGTGACCACATTATCAAATACATCTGAAAGTAAGTTGATGAATTATCATATGAGCTAATTGACATAAGCATAATATAAAAGAATTTTAATCATTCACTGCTGAAGCACACAATCTACATAGCACTTTCCGATAAAAATTTTACCGTCTTAGAAACACCTGTAACAGAAATAATCCAATCTACAATATCTGCAATCAACAAAAACATTACTCCGATGGGCTAAAATTCTTCATTACTCCACCTAGCTACATTCTAAAGAATGTACTTAGGATTTCATCTAGTTTATCAAAACTATTTTGTTACATTGACCGAGACTCGAGAGTCCAGATATATTTTTGGAGCAACAAAATAAAATATTCAGGTTAAACACATAAAATATTCAGGTTAAACACAAACCGCAATCAATATTAGCCCAGTTCATGGTGAGAGGAACCAAAAATTGAGGCTAAACTAACAGTGACAAATACCACATCGATTAACACTTACTGTCGCCCTCACAAATCAGAGGTCCGAGCGTGTAACGTGCTTTCTTGCCGTCCAACGGAGAACCGGTATCACCTATCCGAAGCTGTCGGACAGGAAGGTGTTCCTTCACCGTCAATTCGCCACTATCAACAAGCCAGGATTCTAAACCTGTTTAGGAGTGGAAAATGTATTCAAATTAGAGAATATTACATGGAAAAATAACACCATCTAAATATAAAACACCTGCCTCTATGTTTGTGCACAAAAGGTAAAGAGGTGATTTTTAGGAATGGAAAATGTATTCAAATTAGAGAATACAGTATTACATTAAAAAATTACACTGTCTAGATATAAAACCACTGCCTCTATGTTTATGCACAAAAAGAGGTGGTAGCAGTATGGCTAAAAATGTCCAAGTTCAATTACAGATTTAATTCTTTAAAAAACTTGCAGAACATTCTAATCGATCTTTAAACATGTCACATATCAAGCTACTAGAGACTTTCAGAATGCTGAAATCCAAATAAATAAGAATTATTATCCCTCAAATACTATCAGAAAACTTTTATATTTTATTAATACTTATTTTTCTTTTATGGTTTCTATATGAAAGACCTAACTTGAAAGACCTAATTTAATGTTGTTACTGTCCTTAAATATTTTGACCATTCTTTACTTCTCTTGTAGTTTATTTATTTCTTTTTTTCCTTTCCTCACTGGGCTATTTTCCATCTGACTTTTCAAACTAGGCTTGTAACTTAGCAAGTAACAATAATAATCATAATAATAAAAATAATTGTAAAGTATTGAAGAAATCTCCTCTAAATACCAACAAGACCGAAATACCTCCTATACAGTACTACATACCAGCATCGCAGTTACACCATTTGCCCATAACACAGGTGCCCATGAGGCCACATTCACATTTGCGTGATCCTGGAAGCGATCCTCCCCAGTAATCCATCGGTTGGTTGTTACGAGAGACCCACCACGTATAAGGCTGGAAAGTAACAAATGCCATCACTAAAACATATCTAGTACAATCTAATCGTCAATCTCAGAGTGTTAAACAAAACTTGATCATTCTAATGGCATTAGTATACCAATTGAATGCAAAACCAATAGAAAACACAAAATCTAATTATAAAATATCTTTATTTAAAGTCTGATAATAAAATAAGCAAAAAAAGTTTCACTGATAAAAAAATCAGGATTTTTGGAATACACTGAAAATTAAATGCTGGGACCAGAAGTAAACTATAGTATGCTGAACATAATCTCCAACCTCATTGTGGCCAAAAATCTTTTAAATAAAAAAAATAAATCCTCTTCTTGTAATAAATGGCCTTAATTTTGATAGGGTAAGGTTCATGACAGCACTAATATGTATACTAGAGGTATAAGATTTTAAATGGAATATTAAATATAATAAAAAAATATATACAAAGACAAGATGAAGGAATGTATTCTAGAGAAAATGCACAACAAAAGGTATGAAATCTACATTATTTTTGCAATATTCTAGATTACAAAACTATATTAAGAGATAAAAGTAGGAAAGATAAAAAAAAACATGGAAAAAAGTCTTCTGGTTTAACCAGTTAAATGAGATATAAAATTTATATAATTGTAAGTTTTTTCACAGAGAGAAGACAGAAAGATGTGTGTGTGTCTCAATATATATATATAAAAAAAGACATAAGAAAATACGAAATAATCTAGACCATAACTCACCAAAAATTCTTGGTTTTCAGGAGACGGGGTATTGAACAGCTTAGCCTTCAAACATTCATAGTGTATACGCTGTCGACACTTAGTCGAGCGATTAACAAATATTTCTATCTGCTCCATCTCCGCATCATATATGATGTCTTGCACGTAAGAACCTCGTTTCTCAAAGCTATCGACTGTTGTTGTCATCTCATGTTTATGACCCAGATATGAAAACACTTTGCCGTCATCTGTAAAAACCAAAGTTGGACATTTTAAAAACCTACTAATCTAGGGTGGAGGGCTGGAGTGAAAAAAGCTCTGGGTGATAGGAGGATAGATGTGAGAGAGGCAAGAGAGCGTGCTACAAATAGGAATGAATGGCGAGCGATTGTGACGCAGTTCCGGTAGGCCCTGCTGCTCCCTCCAGTACCTTAGATGACCGCAGAGGTAGTAGCAGTAGGGGATTTAGCGTTATAAAGCTTCATCTGTGGTGGATAACGGGGGAGGGTGAACTATGGGACCCTAGCAGTACCAGCCGAACTCAGTTGAGTCCCTTGTCAGGCTGGGAGGAACGTAGAGAGGAGAGGCCCCCTTTTTTGTTTCATTTGTGTGATGTCAGCTAGCCCCCAAAATTGGGGGAAGTGTTGGTATATGTATGTGCTAATCTAGATTAACAGAAAGAAGAAAATAAGAGCAGTTATTATTAAAATGTAATAATGAAAAAAAGCATGTACATTACTGTATAGTAAATACATGCAGAATAAGGTGGTAGGTAAAAACCTTTTTAGGAATGTTCATCCTCCCACACAACATGCAGTCACAAAAACTGATATATGAATACATATACATATTCAGGCTTCAAAGTTTGTATGTAGATTGATTGAACAGATTTTAGTATGTATAGATATGGGTTTTTATTAGTAATTTTATTCACCACTTGCAATCATAAGGACATGATAATCATATTTCTGGGTTGTTTACTTAACAGCTGTGAGCTGCTTCTCAAAGATCTAAAAATATCACTTCACACATACAAGAGCGAAAGTGACTAACAATGTATTCTTGTCTGTCTTTTTTTCTGACCAAATTTTAAACTTTTGGACTAAATTTTCGTCTCGACATCTTTCAGCATAAACATAAAGTAAAAATTATAAATATATAAAAGAGAAGACACAGAAATCAGGACATATATTAGAGAGATGTGCAGAAAGTGTTCATTTATTTATGAATATCATATACTATATCAGAGAGCAGATAATCTATTCTTCAGAAAATCTGAGAAATTGGTGGAATTTTATGGAAATCTAAAATAAAGCTTTCCCCGGAAATTTTTAAGAAAAGGGTAATCAAATAGGTACCCAAGTCAGAAAAGGGTTGCATAAGGGATCAGACGTGCTTACATAAATACATTAAAAAGACTTTTCAATTATAAAATATATATTTTACATTAAAAAAACTATTTGAAAAATGAAATATAAATATTCTACAAGACAAAAATGCAATTATCTGAATTTCCTATATTCCAAGACAGTTTTTGTCAGTCGCTCTATATACAGAAGGCCCCTCAACTTAGAAACTTACTCTCCAAGAGGCTGTTTGTAAGTCGAATTTCATTACTTTTGGACTAGGGTAGGCCTAACCTGACTCTCATGTCTATGATTTCCAGCTATTAAAGTCAATAAATAGTCAGACTTCATATCACTCGCTTGTGACAACAACGTCATAACTCAAAAAAATTTATTTTTGAGTTATCCATATAGACATATTCATCTTCAAATGCAGATTCTTTTGGCAAAAGTGTCATAATTGTAGCTGAAAAATTGATCGCTTGAGGCGCTAAATGTCCTATAGTCCCTTTCTTTTAGCGATGAATATTTGCGCCGACTCGCGGCGGTGCCCTTCTAAATTGGAAAAGTTTCCGGATCGCTGATTGGTTGGACAAGATAATTCTAACCAATCAGCGTTCAGCAAACTTTTCCGAGCTAAAAGGGCACCTCCGCGAATCGGTGCAAATATGCACCGCTGAAAGAAATGGACTATAGTGACATACATTAATATGAGTGTTTTAATTGATTAAAATGGCTCTCCTGAAAAATAGCTATTTTTGAGTTATGACGACATTGTCGCAAACGAGCGATATGAAATAGATATCAGGTTATTACAAATGTCGTTTTGCTTACTGTATTAAATAATATAATATTGTTTTATTACAGTATTTCCTTATCTTATCTTTGTTATCGTCAGTTGGATTTATTTTTGTATATCGGCGTGTTTGTAAATCAAATGTTTGTAAGCTGAGGGCCTTCTGTAAGTCTTTAACCCTTTTACCCGCAGGCTATTTGGAAATTTCCAACCCTTAACCCCCAGGGGGTTATTTTTTCCCCAGCATATTTTGCAGTATATTTTTTTCAAATTGCTCTAACAGCCTTAATTTTTGTCATAGAGAGGTCAGGTTGGTCTCATTCTCTTGGAAAAGGCCTGAATTTTCTCAAAATATCAAAAATATGAAAAAAAATTTTCTATAGCATTTTTTTGCAAGGACGTACCGGTACGTCCATGGGGGTAAAGGGATGGCTTTTGTGAAACGTACCAGTACGTCCTTTGGGGGTAAAAGGGTTAAAGTAAAGCAAGAAATTATGTTGACCTAAGCCAATTCAAAATTTCAAAACATATGAAAGGAATCTATACAGAATGTCTTATAAAAAATACAAACAAAAAAAACTTACTATAAAATTCGCAAGTAACTGGGAAAGGTGACAAAGGTCCCGAGCCGTCAATATCGATGTAAACTTCGGCACGTTTTGAGCCTGGGTTCTGCTTCCCATAAGCAGCGCAAGATATTGGATTCAAAGCTACAAAAGAAAGAAAAGAAAAATCAATTAACAATTTAAAAGAATACATTTCATATTCCAAAAATGAGATTTACAGGAGAAAATAGTGGCACATTCTAGAAAAAAATATATAGAATTCATAGCTACAAAAGATATGAAAAATCAATTACTAATTTAAAGCAATACATTTCATATTCCAAAAATGACAGATTTACAAGAAAAAATAGTGGCTTATTCTAAAAAGAAAAAGAAAAATTACTGTATATAGGAATTAAAGATACAAAATGAATAAAAAAATCAATTGAAAAAAATAAATTTCTTATTCCAAAAATGACAGACTTACAAGGAAAAATAGTCACTTATTCTAAAAAGAAAAAGAAAAATTACTGTATATAGGAATTGAAGATATAAAATGAATAAAAAATTAATTGAAAAAAATACATTTCATATTCCAAAAATGACAGATTTACAAGAAAAAATAGCATATTCTAAAAAGAAAAAGAAAATTTATAAAGGAATTAAAGATAAAAAATGAATAAAAAATAAATTGAAAAAAAAACACATTTCATATTCCAAAAATGACAGATTTACAAGAAAAAATAGTGGCTTATTCTAAAAAGAAAAAGAAAAATTATGTAGGAATTAAAGATAAAAAATGAATAAAAAATCAATTGAAAAAATACATTTCATATTCCAAAAATGACAGACTTACTAGAAAAAATAGTAGCATATTCTAAAAAGAAAAAGAAAAATTATATAGGAATTAAAGATACAAAGTGAATAAAAAATCAATTTAAACGAATACATTTCATATTCCAAAAAAGACAGATTTATAAGAAAAAATATTAGCATATTCTAAAAAGAAAAAGAAAAATTACTGTATATAGGAATTAAAAGATACAAAATGAATAAAAAATCAATTTAAAAGAATGCATTTCATATTCCAAAAATGACAGACTTACAAGAAAAAATAGTGGCTTATTCTAAGAAAAAGGAAAATTATATAGGAATTAAAGATACAAAATGAATAAAAAATCTATTTAAAAGAATACATTTCATATTCCAAAAATGACAGACTTACAAGAAAAAATATGACAAAATCGGAGATAATTTGTATTTTTCCTAACCATACAAACCTTTGCTAGTTAGCGGGGGTAATTAACCCTCGTTAAAAACTATTGGCGCGTCATTTCAGCTACGCTAAAAGGTAAACCCAATGTAAATAGCGTGGTTTGTATTTCGGTTACGGAACAAAGAGGTATATTTAAAAAAAAAAAAAAACTTACATGTGTGGCAAACAGCTCCCGAGTATCCTGTCCCAGAGCAATCACAGAAAAACTCCTCGGAGTTCTGCTTACAGCGACCCCCGTGTTCACAAGGGTTGGGATTGCATCGGTCTATAATCTGGCAAGCTGCTAACACGACACCCTTAAGATCACTGATTTCCTTAAATTGAAACATTTAAATCATTAGTATAAAAGAAAAAGTATTACATACTGAGTCTTTTTATAGTTTATATATGACATATTTGTTTTTGACGTTGTTAATAGCTTATATATGACATATCTTTTTTGACATACTTTTTTTAGAATGATTTATTGTTAATTTGTTCTCTTCAGTTATTTATTTCCTTATTTCCTTTCCTCACTGGGCTATTTTTCCCTATTGGAGCTCCTGGGCTTATAGCATCTTGCTTTTCCAATTAGGGTTGTAGCTTGGATAGTAATAATAATAATAATAATAATAATAATAATAATAATAATAATAATAATATTATTATTGTTATCATTACTAGCCAAGCTACAACCCTAGTTGGAAAAGCAAATTGCTATAAGCCCAAGGGCTCCAATAGGAAAAATACCCCAGTGATAAAGGAAAAAGGGAAATAAATAAATAATGAGAACAAATTAACAATAAAGCATTCTAAAAACAGCAACAACGTCAAAACAGATATGTCATATTCAAACTATAAAAAGACTTATGTCAGCCTGTTCAACATAAAAACATTTGCTGTAACTTTTAAAAACTATTTATAAAGATTGTCCTCTTTAACTATAAAATGAGAATAGAAATATAAATACCGACCATAAATGCACATAACTTACCTCCTCTTTAGGTTTTTGCTTGAATCCAATAACAGAAATTCTCCTGATGCATCCAAGGAAACCAACAGAACCATATACACCACCTGGAAACAAAAAAATACTGAATATGTTAAGCCAACTAAAGGGAGTTCAAAGTATATACCACTCCTAATCAGAACTACATTATAAAGGGATTTTGACGAAGGAAAAATATATTTCTGGGGAGAGACCTGTGGCGCCCGGTGAAAAGGGGTCCTTCTAATATACCTTTTCTGATAAAACCTTCCAATTATACCAGAGAAAGATAAAAGCATGGAATGCAGAGGTTACTACCCTCGCGCGAGCACCTTGTGGGTGTCGTGTATAAAGCAAAGGCGCGTGAAAGCCACTATTCACAGGCTGTCTTCCATTTAGTTAATTCCTTCGTCAAAGGGATGGGCCGATATAGAGGCACCAGCTATGCTACCAGCGCCACGCCACCCACGCTCCGACACGAGCGCCATCTGAACAACATCCTTCTAATTTGGACTTGCTAGTGTGTGTGTATATTGTTGTGCTCTCGGCCTTTTCACTCTTGTGGATTTATTTCGTCAAGACCGAAGCTCCATCTTCACCCATTCCAATGTTAAGTACCATAGTTTGTTTTGACAGCTTTTTGTAGTACCGGGCTTTTGTCATCTACCCCGTATAGTCTGTTTTATCACTACCGTCTGGGCTCGTCCGCGTCGTCAGCGGCCATTGTTTTTTCCCTTGTCTTGCTGGGAGTTCATCTTAGAATACTATATTGAGTAGCACCACTTTTTCCTCCAATTTATAAAGACAACTAAAAGAGGATCAAGTTCACCACTGTTTACTAAGGTAAACATCCTTAATCAGAACATAAGACTCTTGGAAAGTAGAAACATTTCAATGTACAATTGGACACGGGAGTCCCTGTCACCCCATTACTTCGTGGCGAGTAACAAAATAAATAGTGTAGGGAGAGGTGGCAAAGGTGGAAGAGTTGATGGGTGGGGCTAAACAAAGGCATTCACTATACAGTAAGGGTGTCGCTAGGTACACGTCTACAGAGCAAGATGTACCAGGTTGTCATGGCCTATTGGAAACGATCAGCTTGGCAATTTGCCGGACTGGGGTTCGAGTCCCACTAAAGCGCCATAGTTTCTTATAGTGTCTGTAATGTCACTATCCTTGTAAGCTAAGGATGCAGGATTTGAGGGAGCTTATAGGTCTACCTGCTGACTTATCAGCAGCCAATACTTAGGCCTCCTTGGTCCTAGCTTGGATGGAGAGGTGGGCTTGGGCACCGATCATATATATACTGTATATGCTAAGTCTCAAAGGCATTGTTCTGACCAGGGCAACGTCACTGTCCCTTCCTTCTGCCATTCATGAGCAGACCTTTAAACTGTGCATGTGAACAATACTTAACCCTTTTACCCCCAGGCTATTTGGAAATTTCCAACCCTTAACCCCCAGGGGGTTATTTTTTTCCCAGCACATTTTGCAGTATATTTTTTTCAAATTGCTCTAAAAGCCTTAATTTTTGTCATAGAGAGCTCAGGTTGGTCTCATTCTCTTGGAAAATGCCTGAATTTTTTCAAAAAAAAAATATAAAAAATATGAAAAAAAAAATTTTTATAGCATTTATTTGCAAAGACGTACCGGTACGTCCATGGGGGTAAAGGGATGGCTTTTGTGAAACGTACCAGTACGTCCTTTGGGGGTAAAAGGGTTAATAGACAACTAACCTGCAATAACGAAGTATTTCCCAGATACAATGGATACAATGCGGGTGGTTTTCATGGGAACATCATCAACGGTCAGCTCCATCCTGTTCTCAGCAATAGTAAAAATTACGTGATGCCACCGGCCATCGTTGTAAGTAGTGTCGAAGTTATCCAGAATGACTTTCCCCTGAGTTTGTGGAGCTGAGATATCCACTTTTACCTTTCCCTCGTGCAGGTACAGCTGGAAAATGAACAGAAAGTCATTATCAAAATTTTTAATCTATAAGGAGATAGCTATTAATATTTTGGAAGCAAGACACTAAAATACAATGAAAACCTTATTCATGAGAACAAAGCAAATTCAACATTCTACTGTGCATAAATAGTAATAAAAAACTTGCTTACAAATATTTTTCACATCACCAATAAACAAAATAAATTATGACAAAAAAATCAATTTTATTAACTCCTTGTGTAAGGAATTTATAAATAATAGAATAATCATCTAACTATAATAAGGGTAACTATAATAATAGTAAGGTACATACGGTACAGTATATTTTGTATATGTACAGTATTGCACTGTACGTATTGTATTATTTCCCATTTATTATTGCATTATGTTCTAATGTTTGGGTGGCTGGATGGAGTGAAGGAAGCTCTGGGTGATAGGAGGATAGATGTGAGCGAGGCAAGAGAGCGTGCTAGAAATAGGAATGAATGGCGAGCGATTGTGACGCAGTTCCAGTAGGCCCTGCTGCTGCCTCCGATGCCTTAGATGACCGCGGAGGTAGCAGCAGTAGGGGATTCGGCAGTATGAAGCTTCATCTGTGGTGGATAATGTGGGAGGGTGGGCTGTGACACCCTAGCAGTACCAGCTGAACTCGGTTGAGTCCCTTGTTAGGCTGGGAGGAACGTAGAGAGTAGAGGTCCCCTTTTTGTTTTTGTTTCTTTGTTGATGTCGGCTACCCCCCAAAATTTGGGGAAGTGCCATGGTATATGTATGTATGTATGTTCTAACAACTACTTAATTTAGATTACAGACAGGTATTAACAGTTAGGTTAGGTATATTGAATGATTCAAATGTATTCGGCTGTATTTCATTGTGGTTATAGATTTATTATAAAATTTAATGTGATGTTTGTGTAGGGTTTGGAACGAATTAGATGTACATGTAAAACGTGACTTTTTAACCCTTTTACCCCCAGGCTATTTGGAAACTTTCAACCATTAACCCCCAGGGGTTATTTTTTCAAGAACATTTTGCAGTATATTTTTTTTTAAATTACTCTAACAGCCTTAATTTTCATCATAGAGAGGTCAGGTTGGTCTCATTCTCTTGGAAAATGCCTGAAGTTTCTCAAAAATTTATCAAAAATATGCAAAAAAAAATTTAAATAGCAGTTTTCTGCAAGAACGTACCGATACGTCCATGGGGGTAAAGGGATGAGTTTTGTGAAACGTACCAGTACGTCCTTTGGGGGTAAAAGGGTTAATACAAAAAACTCACGAAGTGAAACTAACTCCAGAATGAATTAATTTTGTATCTTGAGGCATCACTTTATTAGACAGACTGTAATTATATATAATAAAATACATAATATATGTCACCACTACAAATGAAGAGTTGTCAATAACTGAAGTTTTGGAATATCTGAGGATCCCTCTGAATCACCCCAAAGCTTTAAAGAAAACTAATAAATCTCTCAGTATTACCATCAATATGAATACAGTAGAAATTAGTGATAGCCCTTATGGCTTGAGACACAGAGAGATAAAGAGAAAGCAAGTGTATCTTAACATCTAAGGATAAAATTAACACTACTAAGTAATAACATTTAAAGACGTATAAAAACATGGCCTCATTTATTTGTTTTAAACAATTTGAAATTATTATTCTTTAATTTCATTACACAAACTATGTTTATAATTATCTTGACTCACCTTGAAATATCCATTAGTTGAAAACTTATGGTAAATGAGAAGTCCTTCATCTTCGTACGTGCGAAACTCTAGAGAAACATTAATGGAGCGCTGGTCTTCGAAAGCTGGGTAACGCAGATGAGCCTCTTTCGTTAAAAAGGTTAGGGTTTCTGATGAGTCACCGTACTGTAACAGAGAGGAATATTAAAACAAAATGTACCTCTTGCAAAACAACAGAGAGGAATAATAAAACAAAATGTACCTCTTGCAAAACAACAGAGAGGAATAATAAAACAAAATATACCTCTTGAAAAACAACAGAGAGGAATAATAAAACAAAATGTACCTCTCTAAAAACAACAGAGGAATAATAAAACAAAATGTACCTCTCGCAAAACAACAGAGAGGAATAATAAAACAAAATGTACCTCTTGCAAAACAACAGAGAGGAATAATTAAACAAAATGTACCTCTTGCAAAACAACAGAGAGGAATAATAAAACAAAATGTACCTCTTGCAAAACAACAGAGAGGAATATTAAAACAAAATGTTCCTCTTGCAAAACAAAGTCTACCGTCATAATCCTTTCAATACAGTCTCTCGTAAAATTCAAACCTAAAGAAGTATTAATTCACCAAATGTTTAATTGGGCTCCACTAAGCACTAGAAGAGTTGAAGTCCCAGGCCTCCATGGCTAATGACTATGAAGTGTGAAGTAGATGATGAATGGAGATGTATTTAATTAAAAGCTCAAGAGATGACTGGCGAAATCTAACTGAGGACCTTTGCATCAATAGGCATAATAGGAGATGATGATGATGAATTAGGTTATAAAATCAATTTGATTACTCCCGGATTAATTTGTGACAAAAATAAGTTCCTTTTAACTGAAATATATACCGGTAATTATACCTAATTTTTTTTGCTGTAAAAGTAACTTGAATATTTACAAATAACTTAATTTCAACTTAAAAATAGAATTATACCAAAAATTTTTTATGAAAATGTCACTTCAAAGTTTACACACTATATAAATATGCCTCATATTGATCAGTTTATAAATAACTACGATGCTTAAGAAACCTTTTTTTATATATTGATATAGAAGATAATAAAAGGAAACAACAAATTCTATAATATAAAAGTAAACATATTGCTGAACGAAGTGCAAACTAAAAATGGGCTATAATTTCATACGACAACATGACTGTCTCCACTGATTGGGGGACAGCCCTTTAAGAGTCAAGCATTACTCATTGGGCTAGTGAATCTATTCCCTTTAATAATAATAGTCCACTAATTGGGTCGTTATAAACTAGCATGAATAAAATCAAACTAAAAAGTCCTAATCTTACAAACTTAATAGGTTCCAAAAAGCTCTTTGTAAGTCGAATTGTTAAATTTTGCCCTTGGGTAGGCTTCACCTAACTTACACGCCTATGATTTTCAGCTGCGAAAGTCAACAAATAATCCGGAGCCTTTGTAGGGTGACGGCCAGATCCCGTAGAAAACGGGAATATTCTGAACTGTGGCCGTCGTTCTAAAAACGATTTTGGCGGGAGAAGCTAACTTAAAAAACCCATCTAACCTATGCTAAAAGCCGTATCCTTACCCAGGGGGGCTGCCCCCCCCCCCCCCCCCCTTACACAACATGTTTAAGATCCGTAGACCATTTCCAAACGTTTTTATTCTATACAAGATAACAGTCGGAGCGATAATAAACAAATTAGGACGCTTGGCCGTAGCGCTACAAACTACCCAATAATCCTTTTCATATTAAAAATGTCTTGCTTACTATATTAAATTATATAATTTTGTTTTATTACAGGTTTTCATTATAAACTTTTAATACGATATCTGCAGTTTATGACTTCATTTGGATTGTGTTTATATCTCCAAATGTATATAAGCTGAGGACTTTCTGTAATCAAAAACTGCAGTCCTTGACTTCCATAAACTAAAAAAACTTCAGTCCTTGACTTCCACAAACTAAAACTACAAACTAAAAAAACTGCAGTCCTTGACTTCCACAAACTAAAACTACAAAGTAAAAACACTGCAGCTCGCGACTTACCCGACAGGTTGTTGCAGTGTTGATGCTGACATATTTCGGACGGTTGTAGTAGTATAAATAATAATCATTCTTTTGTTTCATTTCTGGAATGATTGCTGTTCCATTGATGAAGAGATTTTCCATGCAGCCTGTGAAATTTACTCGAGACTTCATGCCAGCTTGGATGTTGGGTACACCGCCAATGTAGAGCTGCAATAGACAATGTGACAATGTAAACACCACTCTCACAGCAGGCATTATTGCAAATAATTGAAAACAGCGATAGAAAGGTGTACAGTTGAATATTCAAACAATTATCCACTTTAACCCTTTTACCCCCAGGCTCTTTGGAAATTTCCAACCCTTAACCCCCAAGGGGTTATTTTTTCCCCAGCACATTTTGCAGTATATTTTTTTTAAATTGCTCTAACAGCCTTAATTTTTGTCATAGAGAGGTCAGGTTGGTCTCATTCTCTTGGAAAATGCCTGAATTTTCTAAAAAAAATTATCAAAAATATGAAAAAAAAAAATTTTATAGTATTTTTTTGCAAGGACGTACCGGTACGTCCATGGGGGTAAAGGGATGAGTTTTGTGAAATGTACCAGTACGTCCTTTGGGGGTAAAAGGGTTAATCACTACAAAACCAATAAGAAAGACAATATTATTATTATTACTAGCCAAGCTACAACCCTAGTTGGAAAATCAAGATGCTATAAACCCAAGGGGTCCAATAGGGAAAAATATCCCAGTGAGGAAAGGAAATAAGGAAATAAATAAATGATGAGAACAAATTAACAATAAATCATTCTAAAAACAGTAACATCAAAAAAGATATGCCATATATAAGCTATAAAAGGACTTCTGTCAGCCTGTTCAACATAAAAGCAAAGCCAAACCTTAGAGAGCAAAAACCATTATTGGAACAAAATGAGAGTCAAATTGACTTTAAGATGTATTATTTACATTCTGGTAAAATCTGTAAGCACAGTGACGTGTGCTTTGAAAAAGAACTACTGAAGAATGCAAAATTGTTACATTAAAGCAATTCTTCAAGCATTCCTGTCAAGAAATTCACTCTCTGACAAAAACTCCCTTTTCATTCCGTATACAAAATCTAAATCTGAACTAGAGGGGCACTCAGTAAAGCACAGACCTCCACCGTGGCAGTATATTTCTTGAACTTTTGCTCGACCTTGACCTTTGATCTTTGACCTTAACATGTAATAATTGGCGTGGATTTTCATACTCAAATATGAACAAAGTTTGAAGTCTTTGTGACAATGATGTCCATACTTATGGCTGATTACGTGAATTGGACATTTTGCTTGACAGTTTCCTTGACCTTCCAAAATTTAATAATTTCCAACTTTTTTACACTACAGTTAATCTTTGCAAATTTCATTACTCTGCAATTGAAATTGTGGCCAGGAAGCTGTTCACAAACAAACACACAAACAGGGGCAAAAACATAATCTCCTACCAACTTAGTTACCTCCTTATATCATCTGAATAATTACGATGACCTCAAGCAGAAAACAAAATGACTGCAATAAATCAAATACTCACTTTTCTGTTCAGATCTAGTCGTTCAAAATCTCCTCTGATCAATTCATCTATGCGGACTCGATCCACGAGGAAAGTCACGTTTCGTTCATCCCTGCGTATTTCAACATCGTGCCAGGAGTTATCGTCGAGTAGCGAGCCGACTGACAAGGATGTCATCAATTTTGAACCTGAAAAGAAAACACACACCATAAAAATATAAGGTAGTTGAATCATGAAATAAAAAATTACAGTATAAATAATTGCTATACGTAAAAAAATGAGAGGATTCACGCAAGAAACGCTCGTTCATTCACTCTTTGTTTTCCCACCTTACAAGTGAGAGGGCTCCCATTGAACTAAGAGCATTTACTGAATAATTCTGGTTTTTAGTATTTCCGGGGCTTGGATATACGAAATGTGCAGTCCACTCTTACATGTCAAAAGCTATGTAAAGTATAGAATGTCAATAAATGGAAATAATCTGTAGGTTAACCTCTGCTCACAAAATCAACAGACAATACCTCATTAGCAAAAAAGAAAACCAATTGTAAATATTGAAACAAAAAAGAATTTACAAGATGGTATCAGTACTCTCAGGCCACTCTCCCCTGTTAGATATCTGTAAATGCTGTTCTGTTTTTCCTGTCATATAACTGTCAATACTATTGCTTCCGAAATTCCTAAACATTCTAAGAAACTTACACAATGATATGGAAGCCTGTGTAAGTATGGGTGGTAGTAAATCACAACTTTTCAGGGTAGAAACTGGAGTAAAACAAGGATGTATCCTGGCTCCAGTAATATTCAACATCTACCTCACTGCAGTCACCCTCCTGAGCCACCAACAAGTCAACGAAGAAGATCAATTGAAAGTGCAGTTTCGACTAGTCGGAAACTTATTCAACCTTAGGCGCCTCCAGTCTGTGACAAAAACAACAATGACACACCTAATGGAACTCCAATATGCAGATGATTGCGCTCTGGTGGCTCACTCATCAGATGCCCTCCAATGCAGCCTTACCATTGTCTCATCAATTTACCGAGCCATGGGGCTCAAAGTTAAGATCAACAAAATTGAAATCCTATCCCAGCAAATAATTGCAGGAGATCCCCCAGTATTTCATCTGAATGGGGAAGCCATCAAACAAGCTGATAGCTTCATCTACCTTGGAAGCATCTTCACTAAAAAACACAATATTGATGAGGAAATATTTGCCCGGATAAATCATGCCTCCGCATCTTTCGGCCGACTCAGGTCCAGAGTCTTCCTAAATCACCACCTCAAGACAGAAACTAAAGTAGCTGTGTACAGAGCTGTCTGCATGTCCACCTTGCTATATGGAGCAGAATCCTGGACGGCTTACCGTCGACATGTAAAACAACTTGAGGCATTCCATATTCGCTGTCTTCAGCGTATATTAGGGCTCACATGGCAAGACAAAGTACCTCATTCTGAAATTCTCCACCGTTCAAACCTGCTGAGTATAGAATCCACATTGGCAGAAAAACTCAGGTGGATCGGCCACGTCATCCGTATGCCAGAACATCGCCTTCCTCGCCAGGTCCTCTACAGTCAGCTCCCTGAAGCTCGGCGTAATCCAGGGGGTCAGAAAAAGAGGTACAAGGACATCAAAGCTACGCTCAAGAAGTGCAACATACAACCTGAGCAACTAGAAATGAATGCCTCTGACAGACCACTATGGCGCTCACTCTGTAAAGCTGGAGTTTCAACTTGAAGACACCCGGAACCAGGCAAGACAACAGCGCAGGGAGAGAAGACAAAACCGTCGAGATTGGATACCCCCGGTCAACCCAGACCTGACTTGCCAGTTGTGTGGCAGAGTGTGTGGATCCAGAATTGGTCTTCACAGCTATGCAAGATGGCACCAACGACAACAGATCTAACTTCATCCCCATCACAGCGAAGCAGAAGTCGTCTTCGATTCGAAGGACAGCAATAAGCAAGTAAGCTTCTATGTCATCTATGTCAAGAGGAGTCCTGTATAGCTACAATACAGTACAGTATACTGTAATACCAATGGTTTGAAGAGCTCTCTTCTGAGGAGAGCCAGTTGAGATTTTTGCTGTTATACTGTACAACTGATTTTTAAAATCCTAGTGTACCAATGGCTTTTATGTCTTTTCAGTTACAATGAATTGGCTTTTAACATTATTTTGAATGCTGTCCCGACACTGTTACATAACTGTGAATACCATGAATAAACAAAAATATTACTTAAGAAGGAATTCGCAAACTCCCTTTGAAAAATCCTCAACGTATTCGTGAATATAGAATGTACCAGAATACTTCAAAACATATTTAGGTACTAAGTAAGGGATTTTGACGAAGGAAAAATCTATTTCTGGGTTCCGACCCGTGTCGCCCAGTGAAATGGTCCTAAAGCACCATTTCTAAGGTATATAACTGCTATATATTACCAGAGAAAAAATTGCATGGGAATGCCAGGTTGAACCCAGCTCGCTCACCTGTATAAGGTGTCGGTATAATACTGGGGCGCGATAAATCACAACCAGAGGCCTCGCACCATTTAGATGTCTCCTGTCAAAATCCCCGAACAGCGAGGTGCCGTTCTACCTCGTACTACTACTAGACAACCCACGCCAGTGACGTCACTCCTTAAATAGCATGCAGTTTGTTAACCATATCAAAACATATTTAGGTACTAAGTAATGTACATTACTCACCAAGATTAATATTCAGAACCATACGATTCTGGACTAGCTGTAGCGCAAGGTAATCCCCTTGGGTTCCACGACTGTACATCATCATGGCGTCCGGGAATGTCGTGCGGAATCGGAAGCGGATGTGGTCTCTGATAGATGTTATGGGCTCTTTTTCTAGGTCCATGGCAATCAAGGAGTTGCCACCAAAACTCACGGAATGTCGAGCTGCAAAAATGAGATCGTTTTGAAAAATAAAGTATATAATTATAACGTAACAACGGAGTTTACGAACAAATTTTTGACTTTCAGTAGCCTGCGTTCGTAAACCTAAGTTCTTAAATCTGATGTCCGTACCTTAACCCTTTTACCCCCAGGCTCTTTGGAAATTTCTAACCCTTAACCCCCAAGGGGTTATTTTTTCCCCAGCACATTTTGCAGTATATCTTTTTTAAATTGCTCTAACAGCCTTAATTTTTGTCATAGAGAGGTCAGGTTGGTCTTATTCTCCTGGAAAATGCCTGAATTTTAAAAAAAAAATATAAAAAATATGAAAAAAAAAATTTTATAGAGCATTTTTTTGCAAGGACGTACCGGTACGTCCATGGGGGTAAAGGGATGAGTTTTGTAAAATGTACCAGTACGTCCTTTGGGGGTAAAAGGGTTAAGGACTGTCTGTAAGGGCTACAGTGACTTTGAATTAATAAAATTTAATATTGTATTTAAAGGACAAGATTAAAGACGAGATAAACTGACTTTAAATGAAGAAAACTTGATATTCAAATGTAACTAAATATAAATGTCCAGATAATGTGACCTCCAATCAACATTAGATGCAAGATGAGTGCAGAGAAAAAGGAAATTAGTAAAAAATAAACATGTCCAAAGCTAAATAAACAATATTTTACCATATCTAGAAATAAGAAATTTTGTCTTACTTTAAATTATTGTCTATCTTATTTCTCTTCCTCCTGTTTTTTTTTTCAAGTTTTTATAGTTTACATATGAAAGATCTAATTTAATGATGTTACTGTTCTTAGTATATCTTATTTTGATTACTTATTACTTCTCTAATAGTGTTTTATCTTCTTATTTACTGTTTATTACGTACTGTATTTGCATCCATACAACTCCAGTCTGAGTGATATTCGATCCCTCCATCTCGTCGGCCTTACACGAATGTAACGTGCAATTATGGGAGTGTCAAATAAATTTGTCACGACGGTGTTCCCATCCTTGTTTCCTGGGAAGGCCTGCAATGGGGTGATGATAAGATTTCAGAAAATACACAGATATACTTAAACCTTCAGGTCCCATGGGAACTATTGTGAATAACTTATATTCTTAAAAACTTACGAACTTAAGTCAGCAAAAAGCCCGGAAAAATTAAGTAATTCTCAACTAACATACAAAATTTAACATACGATGTAATCAATTGATCAATTATATACTAAAACAACCAATACCTTTACCAACAACTAACTTATCTATAAAATTAGTTTTTTCACAAACCAAAAGTACCATTTTGTAATAGAAACACATCACCTATAAGTTCCTTAGCCGACATTCATGGTAATAAATAATCCTACTCACTCCATACCCTATTCAAAACTGTCTGGAAGTTGGATGAGCCCTAGGCAAGTGTACCGTTGGATCCTTGGTTTGAAGCCATTAAAAGCCTCATTTCTCATTAAGTCTAAGCTATAGTTATAGGTTAAGCCAATCCTCATATATCATTATTATTACTAGCTAAGCCACAACACTAGTTGGAAAAGCAGGATGCTATAAGCCCAAAGGCTCCAACAGGGGAAATAGCCTAGGGAGGAGAGGAAATAAAGAAACATAGAATAGTGGGTGTAAGTGTACCCTCAAGCAAGAGAACTGTAACCCAAGATAGTGGAGGACCATGGTACAGAGGCTATGGCAGTAAGATTAGAGAATAATGGTTTGATTTTGGAGTGCCCATCTCCTAAAAGAGCTTCTTACCATAGCTAGAGTCTCTTATACCCTTGTGAAGTGGAAGTAACCACTGAACAATTACAATGCAGCAGTTGATTTCCCAGAATAAGTACATACATACATATACTAAGGCACTTCCCCCAATTTTGGGGGGTAGCCGACATCAACAAATGAAACAAAACAAAAAAGGGGACCTCTACTCTCTACGTTCCTTCAGCCTAACCAAGGACTCAACCGAGTTCAGCTGGTACTGCTAGGGTGCCACAGCCCACCCTCCCACATTATCCACCACAGATGAAGCTTCATAATGCTGAATCCCCTACTGCTGCTACCTCCGCGGTCATCTAAGGCATCGGAGGCAGCAGCAGGGCCTACCAGAACTGCATCACAATCGCTCGCCATTCATTCCTATTTCTAGCATGCTCCCAGAATAAGTAACATGGGTCAAAGGGAGCAGCCAATCTTTCACATACCAATGTCATGAGTATATAGTCAATACTGGAGGCTGTGCACATCTGAGAATCTCATAGTTGACAAGAAAAAGGGAAAACTTATTCTTGGATATGGGTTGTGTTGTGCACCAATAAGCTGCTGGTCGCAGGGTTACTACTCTCCCTAAAAATGCATGAAGTAGATGATCTTTCAAGAAATCTCCAGCATAAGAGCAGCCTTAAATCTAATGACAAGCTCAGCTTAATAAAATAACCTTAGCAGAAGCAATCATAATGAACGGGTCTGGATACCACCCACTCATAATGGAAAGCCACAGGCAAAGTTATATAACTTGTCATACATCAATTGCCAGCAGATGAATCATGCCCCTAAATCCAATCAAAACTAACCCTGCAAGATATGTGTGGCCAATAGAAACAAGAGCTTCCAAAAGTTAATTGCACACAGAGCAGTACTAATCAAATAAATAACATGCGGTATATATAATAAAAATCACCTGTCCGAAGGAGCAACATTCAAATTCTATGATGAATACTTTGCAAAAAAATTCTATCAATAAAAATTTCTTGTACCTAGCCACACAAAATGCTTCTAAATTTTATACTGAGCATGGCCAAAGAAGCAAGGAAAAATAGAGAACAAAAATATAGAAATTCCGATATGAAACTATATCACCAGAACACTTTCACCTCTCAATAGGTTAAGATTTCTCTGAAATAAAATAATCAAATATCGCAAATAAAGATCTTCCATCTTCAGTAGACTTCTTATAACAAAAGGATCAAGTGAAGATCAAACTAATATTGATAAAACGATAAAGGTAAGAACCCAGAAAATTACCCTAACACAAAGCTGGAAGATTATTTTGGAGAAAACTTCAGACATTGACCCTTATGGTGACAAAATAGTATGCCACCCACAAACTTCACTTGCACGTTCATGTACGCTAAGAGAACCGGGTTGGTTACTTTGCCCTCCCCAAGAGAGATTAGTTCACCAACTTTCAACTGAGCTCCACAAGGCACTAGAAGAGTTGGAAGACCCAAGCCTACATGGGTGAGGACTATGAAGCATGAAGTAGGAGATGATGAATGGAGAAGTATTGATTTATAAGCTCAAGATAGAGATGACTGGCGAAACCTAACCGAGGCTCTTTGCGTCAATAGGCATAGGAGGAGGAGACGATGATGATGACTGAATACCAATTGCACAAGGAACCTTGAAAACACTACACCTACCAAGCAAAAGCAGAATTTTCTTAAATCAATTGCAAACTACAATAAAAATATTTTTTCTACCGCAAGTTGTGGTGGACGATGTGGTAACGTCCCTGACTGATGAACGCCAGACTGGGGTTTGAGTTCCGCTCAAACTCATTAGTTTCTTTGGTAGCTACAAACTCACCATCCTTGTGAGATAAGGATTGGGGGGTTTGGGGGAACATAGATCTACCTGCTGAGTCATCAGCAGCCATTGCCTGGCCCACCTTGGTCCTAGCTTGGGTGGAGAGGGGGCTTGGGCGCTGATCATATGTATATATGGTCAGTCTTTAGGGCATTGTCCTGCTCAGTAAAGCAATGTCCCTGTCCCTTACCTCTGCCATTCATGACCGGCATTTCAAAACATTTAAGTGAAATACTATCCTAAAGGACAGACCAAGTTCTCAACCACCTTGAGAGTTGGTGAAAGTTTACACCTAGAATCTGGTGATTCCTTGTGATTCACAATTATTCTGAAAGCACAAACATTGTGACGCAGTTCCGGTAGGCCCTGCTGCTTCCTCCGGTGCCTTAGATGACCGCGGAGGTAGCAGCAGTAGGGGATTCAGCATTATGAAGCTTCATCTGTGGTGGATAATGTGGGAGGGTAGGCTGTGGCACCCTAGCAGTACCAGCTGAACTCGGTTGAGTCCCTTGTCAGGCTGGGAGGAACGTAGAGAGTAGAGGTCCCCTTTTATGTTTTGCTTCATTTGTTGATGTCGGCTACCCCCCAAAATTGGGGGAAGTGCCTTTGGTATATGTATGTACAAACAAATACTGAAGAAATAATAAAATGAGAATAACCTAATGTGGAATAAAGAAAAGTTATCTGTAATGATGAAAAAGCTAAAATTAGCTAAGTCTACCATTACAGACCCTGTGTTCATAAAGTTTCCAAATGAGAAGCCAGGTTTTTATCAGCGCGGAGCCTAGGATTTCCAAAGGAGCATGAGCAGGACAGCTCTCTTGCCATCAGAAGATCTGTTTTTAAATTAAGAGGGGAGTATCGGAGATTCCTCACGACCATGAATGTAGGCCAATGGAACGGTTGGAGAAAATTAAATTTAACATATCTTCCATATTTTATATATAAGAAACATTTAGATTTTTAAAACTGCCCAAATAGGCCTACCTTTTTAATATTCATAAAGATATATTTTTTTCCCATTTGATCCTTACCAGGAGAGTAATTAAAAAATTTTAATATATACTCTTCAGCTAAAGTTTGTTCACACTATAGAGATATATTATTATCATCATATTCTTCCACACACATTTTCTCTAGAAAATTTCAGACAAAAGACTGCAGAGCAAAGACATAAACTAACCTGAAGCCAAGCGACAACATTTTAAAAGGAATCCGAGTCACTCGCCATAAAAACACAAATAATGTATAAAAAAAAAGGTCCAACATTTATAAAAAAGTAAATTTCATGGAAATAGAATAGTACTGAGTAATCCCTACATATAAATTTTATATGGAATGAATTGAGTCTTTCAATCGAGAAACATGCCAAGCGCCATTTTTAAAGTGTCAGAAATCACGATTGAAAAATAATAATAATAATAAAAATAATAATAATAATAATTATTATTATTATTATATTGATAATAATGATAATAATAATGATAATAATAATATAAATAATTTGAAAAATGATATTTTAATTATAAAATAAATTTTTGAATATACTTACCCGGTGAATATATAATAGCTGCAACTCTGTTGCTCGACAGACACATACATAAAAACTCGCCAGCGATCGCTATACAGGTTGCGGGTGTGCCCACCAGCGCCAACTGTCGGCCAGATACCACTCTCGATGTAAACAAAACCTTCAATTTCTTCTCATCCCACTGCGTCTCTATTGGGGAGGAAGGGAGGGTCGTTTAATTTATATATTCACCGGGTAAGTATATTCAAAAATTTATTTTATAATTAAAATATCATTTTTAAATATTTAACTTAGCCGGTGAATATATAATAGCTGATTCACACCCAAGGAGGTGGGTAGAGACCAGAGTTAAATATGTTTACATCGTATAAGCTAAGAGTTTTTTATTTCATTTTGACAGTTATCAATATAACAAAACCAAAATAAATAGGTACCTGGTAAGGAAGTCGACTTAGACGATTACTCTGCCTTGTAAGTACGTCTTCCTTACGGAGCCCAGCGATCCTCTTAGGATGCTGACAGACTCCCAGGAGCTGAAGTATCAAGGGCTGCAACCCATACAACAGGACCTCATCAAACCCCTAATCTGGGCGCTCTCAAGAAATGACTTTGACCACCCGCCAAATCAACCAGGATGCGAAAGGCTTCTTAGCCTTCCGGACAACCCATAAAAACAACATTAAAACATTTCAAGAGACAGATTAAAAGGATATGGAATTAGGGAATTGTAGTGGTTGAGCCCTCACCCACTACTGCACTCGCTGCTACGAATGGTCCCAGTGTGTAGCAGTTCTCGTAAAGAGACTGGACATCTTTCAAGTAAAATGACGCGAACACTGACTTGCTTCTCCAATAGGTTGCGTCCATGATACTTTGCAGAGATCTATTTTGCTTAAAGGCCACGGAAGTTGCTACAGCTCTAACCTCGTGCGTCTTAACCTTAAGCAAAGATCGGTCTTCCTCACTCAAGTGTGAATGAGCTTCTCGTATTAACAATCTGATAAAATATGACAAAGCATTCTTTGACATAGGCAAGGATGGTTTCTTAACCGAACACCATAACGCTTCAGATTGGCCACGTAAAGGTTTAGTACGAGCTAAGTAGAACTTAAGAGCTCTAACAGGGCATAATACTCTTTCTAGTTCATTGCCTACGATCTCCGATAAGCTAGGAATATCGAAAGATTTAGGCCAAGGACGAGAAGGAAGCTCATTTTTGGCTAGGAAACCAAGCTGCAAGGAACAAGTAGCTTTTTCTGACGAAAACCCGATGTTCTTGCTGAAGGCATGAAGCTCACTGACTCTTTTAGCCGAGGCTAAGCATACCAGGAAAAGAGTCTTAAGAGTGAGATCTTTCAGGGAGGCTGAATGTAAAGGCTCAAACCTGTCTGACATGAGGAATCTTAGGACCACGTCTAAATTCCACCCAGGTGTAACCAAACGACGTTCCTTAGAGGTCTCAAAAGACTTAAGGAGGTCTTGCAGATCTTTATTGTTGGAAAGATCTAAGCCTCTATGCCGGAAGACCGAGGCCAACATGCTTCTGTAGCCCTTGATAGTAGGAGCTGAAAGGGATCGTACTTTTCTCAGGTATAAGAGAAAATCAGCTATTTGGGCTACAGAGGTACTGGTCGAGGATACAGAAACTGACTTGCACCAGTCTCGGAAGACTTCCCACTTCGATTGGTAAACTCTAATGGTAGACGCTCTCCTTGCTCTGGCAATCGCACTGGCTGCCTCCTTCGAAAAGCCTCTAGCTCTCGAGAGTCTTTCGATAGTCTGAAGGCAGTCAGACGAAGAGCGTGGAGGCTTTGGTGTACCTTCTTTACGTGTGGCTGACGTAGAAGGTCTACTCTTAGAGGAAGACTTCTGGGAACGTCTACTAGCCATCGAAGTACCTCGGTGAACCATTCTCTCGCGGGCCAGAGGGGAGCAACTAACGTCAACCTTGTCCCTTCGTGAGAGGCGAATTTCTGCAGTACCTTGTTGACAATCTTGAATGGTGGGAATGCGTAAAGATCTAGATGTGACCAATCTAGGAGGAAGGCATCTGTATGTATTGCTGCTGGGTCTGGGACTGGAGAGCAATAGATTGGAAGCCTCTTGGTCAGCGAGGTTGCAAAGAGATCTATGGTGGGTTGACCCCAAGTCGCCCAAAGTCTCTTGCACACATCCTTGTGGAGGGTCCATTCGGTTGGAATTACTTGACCTTTCCGACTGAGACAATCTGCTAGGACGTTCAAGTCGCCCTGGATGAACCTCGTTACTAGGGAGATGCCTCGATCTTTTGACCAGATGAGCAGGTCCCTTGCGATCTCGTACAGAGTCAGTGAGTGGGTACCTCCCTGTTTGGAAATGTACGCCAAGGCCGTGGTGTTGTCCGAGTTGACCTCCACCACCTTGCCACGAAGGAGATTCTCGAAGCTTATCAAGGCCAGATGAACCGCCAAAAGCTCCTTGCTGTTGATATGCATGCTCCTCTGACTCGAGTTCCACAGACCTGAGCATTCCCGACCGTCCAGCGTCGCGCCCCAGCCCAAGTCCGATGCGTCCGAGAAGAGAACGTGGTTGGGTTTCTGAACTACCAGGGGAAGGCCCTCTCGTAGGCTGATATTGACCTTCCACCAAGTCAGACAAGACTTGATCTTTTCGGAAACCGGGATCGAGACCGCTTCTAGCGTCTTGTCCTTTTTCCAGTGAAAAGCCAGGTGGAATTGAAGAGGTCGGAAGTGTAGCCTTCCTAGCGAGACAAATTGCTCCAGGGATGACAGCGTTCCTACCAGACTCATCCAAAGCCTGACTGAGCAGCGTTCTTTCTTCAGCATCTTCTGGATGGAGAGCAGGGCTTGACTTATTCTGGGGGCCGACAGAAAAGCCCGAAAAACTTGACTGTGAATCTCCATCCCTAAATACAGAATAGTTTGGGATGGGACCAGCTGTGACTTTTCCAAGTTGACTAGGAGTCCCAATTCCTTGGTCAGATCTAGAGTCCAATTGAGATCCTTCAGACAGCGATGACTGGAAGAGGCTCTGAGAACCCAGTCGTCCAAATAAAGGGAGGCTCGGATGTCCGATAAATGGAGGAATTTTGCCACATTCCTCATAAGCCTCGTAAACACGAGAGGAGCTGTGCTTAGGCCAAAGCACAGGGCCCGAAACTGGTACACCACATCGTCGAAGACGAATCTCAGAAAAGGTTGGGAGTCTGAGTGAATGGGGATGTGGAAGTAGGCGTCCCTTAGGTCTAGAGAGACCATCCAGTCTTCCTTTCTGACCGCTGCTAGGACTGACTTTGTGGTCTCCATGGTAAACTTCGTCTTTGTGACAAAGACATTCAGAGCACTGACGTCTAGCACCGGTCTCCAACCTCCTGTCTTCTTTGATACTAGGAAGAGACGGTTGTAAAACCCCGGTGATTGAAGGTCCGAGACTTTGACCACCGCTCCCTTCTCTAGCAAAAGAGACACTTCCAGTTTCCGGGCTTGTCTCTTTTCTTCCTCTCGGTACCTGGGAGAGAGATCGATGGGGGACGTCGCTAGAGGAGGTCTGCGTACAAAAGGGATTTTGTACCCCTCTCTGAGCAACCTCACAGACTGTTGATCTGCGCCTCTCTTCTCCCAGGCTTGCCAGAAGTTCTTGAGTCTGGCACCTACTGCTGTCTGAAGTTGCGGGCAGTCAGACTCTGCTCTTAGAGGACTTGGATCCTTTCCTCTTCCCTCTCTTCCCTTCGGCACGAGCACCTCCCCTGCTGGAGGCTCTGCCACGAAAGGGCGGGATAAACCTGGACGCTGGAGTGTCTATCCTAGGTCTAGCAGACAAGGCAGGCAAAGGGGGAGCTTTGCGAGCTGAGGACGCAACTAGATCGTGGGTGTCCTTCTGCACTAAAGACAAGGCAATTTCCTTAACCAAGACTTCAGGAAACAAGCACTTAGACAAGGGCGCAAAGAGTAGCTCAGATCTTTGACATGGCGTCACTCCTGCTGACAGAAAAGAGCACAGAGACTCTCGTTTCTTAAGGACTCCGGACGTGAATGAAGCGGCCAGCTCGTTGGACCCATCACGGACGGCCTTGTCCATGCAGGACATAATAAGTAAGGAAACATCCCTATCGGCAGAAGAGATTTTCCTACTCAGGGCTCCTAAACACCAGTCCAGGAAGTTAAAGACTTCAAACGCCCTAAATATGCCTTTAAGAAGGTGGTCCAGGTCCGAGGGTGACCAACAAATCTTCGAGCGTCTCATGGCAAGGCGGCGGGGAGAGTCTACAAGACTTGAGAAGTCGCCCTGGGCAGAGGCAGGAACTCTCAAGCCGAGAACTTCTCCCGTGGCATACCAGACGCTCGATCTAGACGAGAGTTTAGATGGGGGGAAGGCAAATGCCGTCTTCCCTAAACTCCTCTTGGTCTCTAACCAATCGCCTAACAGCCGTAAAGCTCTCTTGGATGAGCGAGAGAGAACGAGTTTAGTAAAGGCAGGCATGGTAGCAGGAACGCCTAAGACAAACTCTGACGGCGGCGAACGAGGAGCCACAGAAATAAAGTGATCAGGGAACAACTCTTTAAAAACAGCCATGACTTTTCTAAAGTCCAAGGATGGTTGAACTGCTTTAGGCTCATCTAGTTCTGAAGGCTGATCCTCAGGCTGTGGTTCAGCAACGTCCTCATCTGACAGTTCCTCATCCGATAACTGATGAGAAAACGGCAAAGGTGTAGGCAACGGTTGACTCGCAGAGTCCGGTCGCACTAGTGCATACGTGACGGAGCCGGACGCAGCGTCCTGGAACTGCTGAACAGTCTGGGAACTGTCCACAACAACAGGTGCGCGAGGACGCACAGCATCCACCCGAGACTGTTTAGACCGTCTGGGTTGTGCAGTCAACACCATACTGGGTTGCGGAGGTTGACGCACCGCGTCAAAACAAGTCACCTCTGATGGTTGATGAACGTCCTGAACGTCACTAATCGCATCAGTGCGTTGCCTAACGTCAATGTGCGGCTGGAAATCCACACTGGGTCGCATCAGTGGAGGTACCACCCCAACTGGTTGACGCGAGAAAGCTACTTCCACGTCAACAGGACGCACAACAGAACGCTTGGATGGCTGATGGCCAGTAGGTTCAACGGTAACCTTCTCAGCGTTGTAGTCCTCCATCAAGGACGCAAGCTTAGACTGCATGTCTTGCAGTAACACCCATTTAGGGTCTACGGAAGCAGGTGCGGTAACAGACGGGGTTAGCGAATGAGACGGCACAACTTTGCCTCTCTTAGGCGGCGAGCCGTCATCAGATGACGGCAACGGGTCCGAACTGTCCCAGTGGCTACATCCGGGACGTTGGACTTGTCCTGAAGGGACCGACTTACGCTTTAAAGGTCTGGAGACCTTGGTCCAAGGTTTCTTACGTGAAACACCTTCGGACGACGAGGTAAAAATGGGCTCTCTCGTGTTACTTAGGTAGGGGCGATCTTGGAGAGATACGCCTGATACCTTAGAGGGAACGTCTGTTCGCTGATCAAGGCCTCTCGAACCCATGAGTCGTACGACATTGCTTCTCCCCTGGGCTTGGGAGCTTGCAAGAGGTCCCGGACTAGGTGGACGACAGGCACGAACAGACGAACCCTCGGTCGCAACACTGTTCACAACACTTTGCGTAACACTAGGCACTTTGACACTATCCTTCGTGGCACTTTGGCACTTGAGTTCCTTTACGTCCGCCATGAGTTGATTTCGGTCACTTGCTAAAGCCTCAACTCTCTCCCCCAAGGCATGAATAGCACGCATCATGTCTGCCATAGACGGTTCCTGAGTGCTAGGAGGGGGGTTAGGAACAACCACTACAGGGGAAGGAATAGGTTCAGGGGCATGTGGAGAGGAAAAATCTACCGACCTAGAAGAACTTCTCCTTACCCTATCTCTCTCTAGTCTGCGTGTATATTTATCAAATTCGATAAAATCGAATTCCGAAAGGCCCACGCATTCCTCACACCGATCTTCCAATTGACAGGTTTTACCCCGACAATTGGAACAAACAGTGTGAGGGTCGAGAGAAGCCTTTGGAAGACGCCTATGACAGTCCCTAGCATTACACTTTCGAAACTTGGGAACTTGAGAAGGGTCAGCCATTTTGAATTAGTCAAGGGAAAATTCCAAAAAACGATCTAAGTCATCAACAATTAATCCGATTCAAAAAAGAGTTCAAGGATTTATTTGAAGAAAAACACCTATACTGCGAAAGCTCAAACCAAAATAAAGTACTTCACCAAATATGATGGGAAAAACTCCAGGTTCAACAGCGAGTAAAGTACGTCTTGTCGACACGTCGACAGAGAAGAAATTGAAGGTTTTGTTTACATCGAGAGTGGTATCTGGCCGACAGTTGGCGCTGGTGGGCACACCCGCAACCTGTATAGCGATCGCTGGCGAGTTTTTATGTATGTGTCTGTCGAGCAACAGAGTTGCAGCTATTATATATTCACCGGCTAAGTTAAATATTTAAAATTGGCAATTTTCAATCGCGATTTCTGACACTTTTTAAAAATGGTGCTTGGCATGTTTCTCGATTGAAAGACTCAATTAATACAGTATAAAGATTTTATGCCACTTATGCTCTTACACTAATATCAGACATAGTCATTAAAAACTAACATTTCCTTTCTGCCCCTCCCACAATTTTTATTCTTCTCTTCATCTTTCAAACATGTACCCCCCAAAAAAATTATTCTATAGTCAACGACAGTTACATTTATAAGCTTATTGCAACAACTGTCACCTGAAAAGTTGATCGTCTGGATCCCAAATTATTGTCGCTGATAAATATATTTGGCTAGAAGTAAAGACAACAGTAGCAGGACTGTATTTGAAAAGTTTACGACGACTGGATCCAGAACTATCATAGCAAATAAATATATTTGGCTAGAAATAAAAACAACAGTAGTAGTACTATATTTGAAAAATTTACTACGATGGGATCCCGAACTATAATCGCTGGTAAATATATTTGGCTAGAAGAAAAAACAACTGTAGCAGCACTTGAAAAGTTTATTTCAACTGGATCCTGAGCTATCATCATTGCTAAATATATTTGGCTAGAAGAAAAAACAACTGTAGCAGCATTTGAAAAGTTTATTTCAACTGGATCCTGAGCTATCATCATTGCTAAATATATTTGGCTCGAAGCAAAAACTGTAGCAGCACTAGAAGAATTTATTCCGACTGGATCCCAAACTATCATCGCTGATAAATATATTTGACTAGAAGCACAAAAACAACTGTAACAGTAATTGAAAAGTTTATTTCAACTGGGTCCCGAACTATCATCGCTGATAAATATATTTGGCTAGAAGTAAAAACTGTAGCAGCACTAGAAGAATTTATTCCGACTGGATCCCGAACTATCATCACTGCTAAATATATCTGGCTAGAAGTAAAAACAACTGTAGTAGCATTTGAAAAGTTTATTCTGACTGGATCCTGAGCTATCATCATTGCTTAATATATTTGGCTCAAAGCAAAAACTGCAGCAGCACTAGAAGAATTTATTCCAACTGGATCCCGAACTATCATCGCTGATAAATATATTTGACTAGAAGCAGAAAAACAACTGTAACAGTAATTGAAAAGTTTATTCCAACTGGATCCTGAGCTATCATCGCTGATAAATATATTTGGCTAGAAGAAAAAACAGCAGTAGCAACATTTGAAAAGATTATTCCGAATGGATACCGAGCTATCATCGTTGCTAAATATATTTGGCTAAAAACAAAAACAAGTGTAGCAGTTACTAGCAGGTATCATAGTGGGTTGAACCTGAAAACTAAATTCTTATTATTTGCTAAAAAGATTACAATTGCCAGAATAATAATAATGCAAATACTAATTCCAACATAGGCTAAACAAACATGCACTTTTAAAGAACAGTGCGTAACACTTTAAACAAGAAGACAAGTGCAGGTCTTGGCATCTATTGAAAAGACAAAAATCAATATAGCAACAGTATATCCTTAAAAGCTTAAGAAAAAATAAATCAAAACATAGAATCTAAAAGTAAAAAATGGTGCTAATTATAGTCTTAGATTTAGAACTACTTAGGAAAACTTAACTAAAAATATTCAACATACAGTACTCTGATATCTTTCCAAATAGGCTACTGTATACATTCATAATGCACAGATACAAAGAAAAAATATTCAGTACATGATAATTGATATTCAGCGACACCAAAATAACAATCAAGTGCAAAAAAAAAAACAAATGAAGCTCCAACTATTTTAAGAAAATAGGAATATGCAATATCTTGAAGTGTCTCTTCATAATCTATATATGACAGATCTATTTAATGTTACCGATCTTAAGATATTTTATAATCTTCATTCATTATGTTTCATCTCCTTTCCTCAGGGGGCTATTTTTCCCTGTTGGAGCCCCTGGGATTATAGCATCCTGCTTTTCAAACTTGGGTTGCAGCTTAGCTTGTATTAACCCTTTTACCCCCAAAGGACGTACTGGTACGTTTCACAAAACCCACCCCTTTACCCCCATGGACGTACCGGTACGTCCTTGAAAAAAATGCTAAAATTTTTTTTTTTTCATATTTTTGATAATTTTTTGAAAAAATTCAGGCATTTTCCAAGAGAATGAGACCAACCTGACCTCTCTATGACAAAAATTGAGGCTGTTAGAGCAATTTAAAAAAAATATACTGCAAAATGTGCTGGGAAAAAAATAACCCCTTGGGGGTTAAGGGTTGGAAATTTCCAAATACCCCGGGGGTAAAAGGGTTAAGAAAATAAGAATATGCAATATCTTGAAGTGTCTCTTCATAATCTATATATGACAGATCTATTTAATGTTACCGATCTTACGATATTTTATAATCTTCATTCATTACGTTTCATATACAGTAGTTTACTTCTTTATCTCCTTTCCTCAGGGGGCTATTTTTCCCTGTTAGATTGAATTGAATTGAATATAGGATTTAGGCATTAAGCCAAGCACTGGGTTTCCCTGTTGGAGCCCCTGGGATTATAGCATCCTGCTTTTCAAACTTAGGTTGCAGCTTAGCTTGTATTAATAATAACTTTAGATACATGCCTCTCAGTGCAGTAATGAGACACAATGGCAGTTGGTGGCAAGAGGCAAAGTAGTGACCAACCAGACTTTAAATTTCAATCTCTGCGTCACATCAGTTTAACATACACTGTCCTCCAGATTGTTTTTAGTTTTAGTGTGTTTTAAGCTGTTCTCCTCAGGATTTGTTAACCCTTTTACCCCCAGGCTGTTTGGAAATTTCCAACCCTTAACCCCCAGGGGGTTATTTTTTTCCCAGCACATTTTGCAGTATATATATTTTTTAAATTGCTCTAACAGCCTTAATTTTTGTCATAGAGAGGTCAGGTTGGTCTCATTCTCTTGGAAAATGCCTGAATTTTCTCAAAAAAATTATCAAAAATAAGAAAAAAAAAAAAAATGTATAGCATTTTTTTGCAAGGACGTACCGGTAAAGGGATGGCTTTTGTGAAACGTACCAGTACGTCCTTTTTGGGGGTAAAAGGGTTAAGCTGTCCTCCTCAGGATTTGTTAACAAATACTGCATATATTGAGCACGGAAATAGTTCCTCGGCCATCATGATCCACCTTCTCTCTGTCTTGAGTTGAGGACAGTACTGTGATCTAAGTAAATGCTGTGAGTTATGCAAGACCATTATTGATTCCAATGGTTGTCAACCAAATTGAAGGTTCCATACACAAAAGGAAACTTTCTTTCAGTTCATGAGGAATTTCATACCACTGAAAGACAAATTACTATTCTTTGGCTTGATATAGAAACCAAAATGTGTAGATTATCACTATTTTGGCAAATAATTATGACTTGATAAGCCTTTATTATAAGTATGTCCATAAAGAATTCAAACCACCAATAAGACAGTCCTTTACATATAATGCCAAATGTTGAAAATTAAATAAAATAATCACTACATCTAACAAGAAATACTGCACAGTATTATGAAATCACTTACTAGTAACTGCCTGTAAATGGTTGAATTTTAGAGGGCTAAACTTTAAATTACTGCACTCTTATAACTAACAATATAAAAAGTACTCGAAGCAACGTTTGGCTTAAGTGTCTTTTAAAAGTGGTGTTCTAATATCTTTTTCTTATTGTTCACTCAAGTAATAACACATCAGAATACCAGCTGCAACATGAGAGAAAACTACAAAGTCTACTTGCAAGGATAAAAGAAAACCAATAATAGAAGATCAAATAAAACATGCATGCAAAAATTAACACTACCAGCATAAAAGGAAATAGCATACAATATTTACCACAGCCTTAACTACGATAACGTAAGATAATACATAGTGATAAGTGCTCCATACAAACAACATTTGCATAACAAAATTGTGAACCATAAAAATAAAACAAAGGTAGCTTAAGGGGCATACTGTATATATGATAAATCTTCAACGAAAAATGTAAAATATAAAATGCAGTACTAAAAATATAATAACAGCAGCCAAGTACATGACAGTTTCTTTTAAAAGGGACCTAAGACTACCTTTGGGTCACCGGCGGGACCTTTGTACATCCTCCATACATCACCATCATCCGAGTATTGCACCATATACTCGGTGACATACTCCCTCGTATTTTGTTTCCCCTGAGTTGCTATCTGGGATATACTATGCAGATCGGGTAACTCCACTGTTAGATACTGATAGTAGTTGTTCTGGGAGGCGGTCCAAGCTAAGTCGTCTGGAAGGGGCACAAATGGACATCCAAACTCAGACTTAATCATAATGAAAACAAATCCCAAAATACTTTAGGGCAGTCGCTACCATGTGGAAGATAGAGAATTATGCAGTGCATTAAATCTAAAATTTCTGAAAACGAATTGATAAATTAGTAGATTCTATGAATATACAGATAAAGTTGAAGAAGAATAATAGGAAACCTCTGGAAAAATTCTCCCTCTGCAGTTCCTGTGACTATTTGAAAAAGGAAAAAGTGATAAATGTTCGGAAACTTAGGAGTTATCATAACAATTTCTTAGGTCAACATGCTGTAACATCCAAATACAAATACTGTATACGAGAGGAAACATTCCCTGCATAGAAGGTAATCTAACTACAGCAATACCCATAACAGCAGTGCCATAAATATCCTTTTGTATCATACGATTGAAATAGAAAAAAACTTCTAGGACATCAGTAAGATAATCCTGTGCACACCATGAAACAGATACAGTGCAACCGTACAATTTCCCAAAATGCATTTCCATCGTGTCCAATGAAACCGATGGGAAAACCTAAGAGCCAAAACCTGCCTGATTACAATGCAAAAGCTTCTTAAATAAACAAGTCATTCATGACGGCAACCTCCAAGGACATAGGTCGTAGCAGTCCATCCAGAACGATGCCAAAAACAATCGGCTCTAAAATCAAATCATGCAGCTGATATCAACCTGTTCTTACCTTCCTTAGCTGGGGATGTTAGCGGAGCAACTAACGATACATCCACAAAATGCAATACGCAGTTTATTAAAAACTTTATTCATACATTACGAGTGTTGACTTACCCACTGACTTCCGTCAAAGCCTTTCACTATGGAGAACAGAGTTCCGTCCTGACCAAACTCCAGGATGTAGGCAGTGACGTACTCGTTCGAGTCCTTCCGACCCTGGGTGGCGATAGCGGTTATATTCATGGTGTCGCCCATATCAACTTCAAGATACTGAAGGTAGTCAGCATTTTTAGCTGTCCATGCAGTTGGTTCTGTTTAGGAAGGAGGCTAAGGCTAACTGACATTATCTACAAAACCATGCACAAAAAAGACTGTATCAGATGCTACAGTTTTATTTTTAACCCTTTTACCCCCAGACTCTTTGGAACTTTCCAACCCTTAACCCCCAGGGAGTTATTTTTTTCCCAGCACATTTTGCAGTATATTTTTTTTTAAATTGCTCTAACAGCCTTAATTTTTGTCATAGAGAGGTCAGGCTGGTCTCATTTTCTTGGAAAATGCCTGAATTTTCTCGAAAAATTTTCAAAAATATGAAAAAATTAATTTTTATGGCATTATTTTGCAAGGACGTACCGTTATGTCCATGGGGGTAAAGGGATGGCTTTTGTGAAACGTACCAGTACGTCCTTTGGGGGTAAAAGGGTTAATAAAAAAAAAACCTGTCAACAAAAATAGGTAAAAATATACACATTGCAGACATGCGCATTACTCAATAAAATTGCAATTATCGCCTATTGCTCTAAAAGGGAGTTCGTTAGTTGTAGCATTCAAAAAGAAATTACCGTAATAAAAGTTTAGAAGCATAAACTGACTTACATAAAAATAGGTTAAACTTTTACTATACAAAACAGTATTTTTACTAAAATGCTTATCCAGTAGTCAAGTCTGTGCAAAACAGCCAAAAGTATACAGTACTTGCAAACAGGCAAAGTAACAAATTTCAAATTAGCGACTCCATTTTTTTTTCTTTCGAAATGCGTATCAGCAAAGGTTCAAAATTTACATGCAAGGGAGGTTATATCTACAAAAAAAAAATTAATATACTGTACACTATTGTATTTACACATAGTATGATCCTAGCTTATAGAAACTATGAGGCCGATCGGGGAAAATTCTCTCGTGTGAAGACATGCTTCCTAACGATCGGAAATATTTATGTACAGAAAAACTTTGCTCGCGTGAAGCAAGCCTTGGGCTTTAAGTAGTTTCTCAACACAGTAAAATTACTTTTGGACAAATAATGCAGTATAACTTCAAAAACAAATTCAAAAGAAATCCCCCTTTCTACAAAGAACATCAAGAAACTGGTCGGAAAATACAACACAGTACTCTAGAAGTTTGATTCCAGCTGTGACCAGATTGTGGAATGATCTTCCTAATCAGGCAGTTTAAACGGTGGAAATTCAACCTTCCAATGAATGTTTTTATGTTGAACAGGCTGATATTAATCTGTCTTCACAGTCAATACATGACAAATCTATTTTAACGTTGGTACCAATCATAAGATATTTCATATTTTTTATTTATTACCTCTCATATTAATAGTTTATCTATTTCCTTTTATAGATGGTCTATTTTCCCATGTTGGAGCCCTTGGGCTTATAGCATCCTACTTTTCCAACTATAGTCCATTTCTTTTAGCGATGCATATTTGCACCGACTCGCAGAGATGCCCCTTTAGCTCGGAAAAGTTTCCTGGTCGCTGATTGGTTGGAATTATCTCGTCCAACCAATCAGCGATACGGAAACTTTTCCGAGCTAAAGGGGCATCGCTGCGAGTCGGTGCAAATATGCATCGCTAAAAGAAATGGACTATAGGGTTGAAGCTTAGCTAGTAATATCAATAATATTACAAAATAATAATAATAATAATAAAAAGAGGTCTCTTTCTAGTCTTTGCTTATTAAAACTTCATTTCTTTTATCTTTAGCTTCAACTAAAAGAGTGGGTTAGAACTACCTTGTACGTTCATTTTGTACATTTTCTAGCTTACCTCAAAGTGTGACAGAATCAACTTGAATGTATCTCATTCTGGTCATCTAAGAGATTTTAAGACATGACATCAAGGTAACTTCAATTGTATTTTAACCCTTTTACCCCCAGGCTATTTGGAAATTTCCAACCCTTAACCCCCAGGGGGTTATTTTTTTCCCAGCACATTTTGCAGTATATTTTTTTTAAATTGCTCTAACAGCATTAATTTTTGTCATAGAGAGGTCAGGTTGGGCTCATTCTCTTGGAAAATGCCTGAATTTTCTCAAAAAATTATCAAAATATGAAAAAAAAAATTTTATAGCATTTTTTTGCAAGGACGTACCGGTACGTCCATGGGGGCAAAGGATGGCTTTTGTGAAACGTACCAGTACGTCCTTTGGGGGTAAAAGGGTTAAGAGATTTAAACAGATTAGAAGGTTGGTGAGAAACATGTTTTGCGGTGTATTGAAACCGACAAGACGTTTTTTCTATAAATGCAATGTCTATCTCTTGAAGAATTTTAATTTTGATGATCATAATCAATTGGATGAAACCTACAAGATTTGAAAGTCCCAGCTCCTAATAATACTGTATCACTTGAAACAGTAGATCACTTATTAATGATTTCTTTATAGGCTTACTGGACAGATATGAGGAACTGATTTTAGTTTAAAAAGTCTTGAGTACAAGACTGTACTATTTTATATCAGGTGATGTTAGATACTGTCTTAAATGACTTTAGGTATTGGTTTAAGACCTCTTTCTAAGCCAAACTATTAGAATTCCACGAATTGGTTGGTTTAAAGGTGTGGTCATGAATGGCAGAGGCAAGAGCCAGTGACAATGCCCTAAAGACTGACCATATATACATATCGTTTATTTCCTTTCCTCACTGGGCTATTTTTCCCTGTTGGAGCCCTTGGGCTTATAGCCTCTTGCTTTTCCAACTAGGGTTGTAGTTTAGTTAGTAATAATAATATTAATAACCAAAATTGAATCAAAAGTAAGATATGATTTTAAACAGTTTGGTTTTATTAGGTACAGTATTTACGTTTAGCAAGACCTAGGTTATTTTCCTATAGTATCCCCTTCCCTTCATCCATGGATATGTGATGTTTAGCAAGTGACCTCATCAGAACAAAAATCATCTTTAAACTCTTGGACCTTCTCAACAGTCCCACTCACTTTAGGTACGATTCTTTTCTGTTCACAAACTTAAACTTTGGGAATAATGGAGAATAAAATTGGTCAGAGGGTGAGCCGTTTACTCGCCTGTTCACTTCACCAGAACCTCTTTATTACGACATGGCAAAAATCATCTCTTTTGTTTTTGATTGCACAGTACTTCAGATTTTCCTTCATCGAATAAATAGGCCGTAAATTACAGGCCGGCCTTGAAATACAGTAATCAATTCCAGGTAAATAATGTTTTTATGTCACATTAAGCAGATGTTATATTGCATGAAAATATAATTACAAAAAACACACTCAACAAACTGGCATGAAAATCAAGGATTTTTAACATCCCCTTTTTTGCAACTACTCATGCAAAATAGCAAAACACCGCAACCACTTACCCGTAAAAAGCTGTCCATAGACTAGAGATCTAAGCGCTTTCCTCAATAGAAAATGACCACCATGCAATAAGTATAGAATCTATAATAGACCACAAACCTCAAACTACAGCACAAATTGACACACACCACCATAAAATATGCAGGGAACATCCACATTTAGTTTTTGTTTATAAACACTTTTCTTAAAATTTTGGGCAACTGTACCTCGATAAATTTTTGCTTCTTATTATACACAGGTGTCAAATTTCATGAAAAATACTACATACCCCTAACATGGTACTGTATTCCTATTTGCAAAAAATAAATACAATGATTTTACCAAAGCTATAGTTCATAGCCGACATCAACAAATGAAACAAAAACAAAAAAGGGGACCTCTACTCTCTACGTTCCTCCCAGCTGAACTCAGTTGAGTCCCTTGTTAGGCTGGGAGGAACATAGAGAGTAGAGGTCCCCTTTTTTTATTTTGTTTCATTTGTTGTCGGCTACCCCCCAAAAATGGGGGAAGTGCCTTGGTATATGTATGTGTATGTATGTATAGTTCATAAGGAAAATTCCAATCAAGTTGATCATAGTTTTAAATTTAAAAATTACTGTCATACCTATAAAATCAAGTACAGTACAGTACATAAAATTAGAATATTTGTTTCTTTGAGTTGAGAGGATTTCGCAACAACCCATCTCTTTTAATCACTTGGAGGTGCGAACGATGAATAATCCTGGATGATAGTTTTTGTTTTGCATTCTATTCAAGTTAGCAACCAGCTAAGATAATAGTACACTGTGGGTGACATACAAAGAATACCTTTAAGGGTTTACTAAATAAAACTCGACAAGCGCAACAATACTGTATTACATTGTGTTTACTTATACACCATTCAAGCTGTACAGTATATATGCTAAGTATTGTACGGTAGTCCACAGCATGAAAATTGAAAGATAATGTGTATATGTAGAAATTCTCTACAGTTTCGTCCGCCGCTAGACTTCTTCTTAGAGCGTTTAATATTTTCGTAATTAACACTCTAAGAAGAGGTCCAGTAGCGGACGAAACTGTAGAGCATCTTTACATATACATATTATCTTTCAATTTTCCTTATGTGGACTATACATTGTAATCTTCGTGCTAAGGAAGATTACATATTTAATATGCAAAGTAATGTATTTAACAAAATTCTTACCAAAGGTAATAAATAAAGACTCGAGGAATTCCGTACCAAATAAAGACTCGAGGAATTCCGTACCAAATAAAGACTCGAGGAATTCCGTAACAAATAAAGACTAGAGGAATTCCGTACCAAATAAAGACTCGAGGAATTCCGTAACAAATAAAGACTCGAGGAATTCCGTACCAAATAAGACTCGAGGAATTCCGTACCAAATAAAGACTCGAGGAATTCCGTACCAAATAAAGGCTCGAGGAATTCCGTATCAGAGTCCATGTTCCTTGTACACTTTGATTAAAGATAATAGATTTCTTTAGATTATTCTTTAGATTATCTTATACTTCAAAGACGACTTTTACCTATACAAGAGTCCCTTTCTTATCGACATACAATACTTTTCAATATACCGTAAAAATGTTGCTCTTTATAAACCTATTACAGAAATGTACAACATTGCATATACAGTACATTCGATCCCATATTTCATGATAATTGCCGTAGCGAATAGTAATTATTAATGTAAAGTAAATCTAATCTACAAACTAAACCCAAATTATAACTAAATTCCCTAAACAAGCTTATTCCAACATCCTTCAAAAAGGAAATTCTGAATTTAAAAACACGAACAGAGACCTTTCAAGGAAAGCGTACTTCTGTTAAGACTCATTAATCACTCATTGCTATTTTATTGATATATTCATCAAACAGTAAAAACTTCAACAAAAATAAAACAATCAAAAACCTCTGGGAAATTTTTTTTACAGTATTAGCAAATCTAATCTCCACCATAGGATGTTTCAATACCATATATCCAATTCTTTTATAAGATATAATGTTAGTCATTGAAACGTGAACCAAATCACTATTTCTGTATTTTTTCGAGGCACCAACTATTTGGAGCAACAGATGCACATAGTTGAACTACAGTATAGTACAGTACAGTATTGTTTACAGTTGGTCACCAGTTCTGAAGAAATCAATTCTCAAAAATTGGCCATGACTTTATAAGAATACTTTAATTCTCAATGCTCGAAACCGTTTGGAATCGGAAACTTAAATGCAGTACAGGTCTAATGAAAAAGATATATCATGCTGCTATCGATGACAAAAAAGGTGCTGTCAAATGTCAGCTCATGTATTAATCTCATTTTAGAAACTTATTTTCATTCAAGTATAAATTTTTCTTCAATGTTGTTGTTAAATACCTAAATATTACGAAAGTGAATAATCAATTCAAATTATAAAAGCAGTACAGATACTTTTTAAACACTTCTTGGTCCAACATGGTTCCATATTTATTTTCCTATTCAGAAGTTAATGTTACTGTCGTCAAAATGAAAGACTTTACATGAACTTCATACGTTTTAGCTACAGCCATCACTCCCTATTGTCACACCTTTTCAGTATGGAACACGATCACTGCCAAGGCGTCTCTTCCTTCTGCATGAACATTTCACCAGATATTTCATCGGGAGCAGTCAAAGGCTCTCCACTTATCAGAAAGTCACTGTCGTCAAAATGAAAGACTTTACATGAACTTCATATGTTTTAGCTACAGCCATCACTCCCTATTGTCACACCTTTTCAGCATGGAACACGATCACTGCCAAGGCGTCTCTTCCTTCTGCACGAACATTTCACCAGATAATTCATCGGGAGCAGTCAAAGGCTCTCCACTTATCAGAAAGTCACTGTCGTCAAAATGAAAGACTTTACATGAACTTCATACGTTTTAGCTACAGCCATCACTCCCTATTGTCACACCTTTCCAGTATGGAACACGATCACTGCCAAGGCGTCTCATCTTTCTGAATGAACATTTCACCAGATATTTCATCGGGAGCAGTCAAAGGCTCTCCACTTATCAGGAAGTCATCAAAACACAACTTTGAATAACTGACTTTACTTATTCTCTCTTTCTTCAGACCACCATCATGCAGTGCCACTGCTACAGAATGAAGGGGATCTAGCATTGTCTCTTCGAAGTGCCACTGAGAATCATCTTTCCCATCAATCTTAACAGTTGTATCCGTTGTTATCACATTCATTTCGAGCTTTTGGGTACGCAGCTGAAAGCACACGCGTTGCAGGTCAAATCCGATTCCTACACCAAGGGCTTTTACTACCCCTTCCTTTAGACACCAGTGACGATAAAAAGATCCTAACTGATCCTTTTCGGACGGAAACCTACGAATCTGTGCCCATTCTTCTGGCGTAAACTGTCTTCTCATTGTATGAAAAAATTCCTCTACTGTTTTGCCACCAATATACTCAATCTTCATTATATCAACACCTACTTTATAGCCATCTTCTGCCGCAAGAACTGCCCAATCTCCCTGATGGGATACATTAAAATCCAAGCCCTTTAGAGCATCTGGCAAGGGCGTTACAAGAAACGGACGACCCTTCTCCGTTCTATCGAATTTTGCGCAAGACCAAGACACGCCCATCTTTTCTGAGGCTAATTTCCTAAGCATGAGCCTGCCTGCCATAGAGGACTTAGCATCTTTTTTAAAAACAAACTTCCCAATACGCTCCTTCTCTTCAGGTTGGATGTAGGATAACGCTGTCATCCAATCTCGCTTGTTAGGAGACCACAACCTCGTATTGAATGCCCAGCGTACACTCTCCATTTTGCTTATGAATTAATTGATAAGTATCCTTACAGTGGCGGGAGCAGGTATGTCAAATTGTGCTGTACTATGTCTTCCCTGAAAACAGCCTACTTAAGCTTTGTCAGACGCAATAAAACTGAGGATGCCTCCCTGCTTGCTTCACGCTTTGAGACCTACAAGAAAATAGAAACTTGTTACCACAAACGGTGGCATACAAAATATTCTACAACATAGTTTACCTTATCTATGGCAAAGCACACACAAGAGACATCCTCAAATTTTATGGCAAAACAGAAAATATCTAAGACTTTAGTGTCTGGATATACTACAACCTTAGTAACAAAGTTAACATTCCAATCTAGATAACACCAAAGTTTATATACTGAAGCAGAGTAGATATACAGTACAGTATGTGAAAAAAGAGAGAACCTTATCACCAAAGTATTATGTTACTAAAAAATACGAGCCATTGCGTGACTACCTCCACCTCGTAGATATAAAGTTACTATAAATACAGAACAAACATAAACATTGTATATGCACTAATGTCTCAAAAAAAAACTTTAAATGCGTATTTCAAACAATTCACATATTACAAAATCTCAAAATACAGGGTTTACCAAATCTAAGTAATGTTTGGGTGCAAACTCCCCATTCAATTAAAACAAAAATGTTATTTTCATTATAAAATAAATTTTTGAACACACTTACCCGGTAGTTATATATATAGCTACCGGGTAAGTCTTATGTTTAAAACATTAGATTTATTAATAGCATTTATAGGTACTAGGACGGGATGCCGAATGCACTATTGCCGACAGACAAGATGCCGAAAAGGCACAAAGCCGAAAGGACATGAAACCGAACAGTCATGGAACCGAACGCTCATAAAGCCGAATGGTTAAAAAATAAAGAAAAAGATAGTGAACATTTAATACTTAATTTTGACTCTTTGGTCACTTGAATTAGTACTAAATACTGATTCAATATTTATTACTTAAAGTTAGCAAAGGTCAAAAGCATTAAGAACTCAAAAAATAAACAAACTTTTTATTTATTTCAAAAAATATATTGTGAAAATTATATAAAATTGAATGCAAAAATTTATGTAAAATTATGTAAAAAAAATTAAGTAAAAAATGTACATAAAAATATTACAAGTTGTGAGGTAAAAGATAAAAAAGATAAAAGATTAAAAGTCATGAGCTATAGCTCGTAAAAACTCTAAGCCTTCTTTATCATAAGAATTGCAAATAGCTTTTATGCGATCATTCATGGTGTTGTATTTCTTGTTAGGCTTTGAAATGTCAATTCCAATTTATTGTTCTCTTCATTTATTTCCTTTTTTCCTTTCCTCACTGGGCTATTTTTCCCTATTGGAGCCCCTGGGCTTATAGCATCATTGGCTGCCTGCTCATTTTGAATAACTTTTAGTAGCTTTGAAACTGTTGGATGGGTTACATTGAGTGTTCTTTCAAATGCTTGATGCCATCCTTCCAGGGAATTATTGGTCCTCGGTAAATTATCTTGAACTCTATTGTACACAGACCATACATCCACATCAAAAATTGGTCTCCTTCGACGTCCTCTCTGCGTAATTCCTAAACAGGTACTTTCATAATACACTAAAAAATCATTTAACAAGTCTTCAGTTTTAGCAGTTATCGAACTAGTTAACTGGTCAAACATCTCATGCACATCTGTAGGTGGAACAAAGGCAAGAGCTGATAACTGCTTAACCCTTTTACCCCCAGGCTCTTTGGAAATTTCCAACCCTTAACCCTTTTACCACCAGGCTCTTTGGAAATTTCCAACCCTTAACCGCCAGGGGGTTATTTTTTTCCCAGCACATTTTGAAGTATATTTTTTTTAAATTGCTCTAACAGCCTTAATTTTTGTCAGAGAGAGGTCAGGTTGGTCTCATTCTCTTGGAAAATGCCTGAATTTTTTCAAAAAATTATCAAAAATATGCAAAAAAAATTTATACCATTTTTTTGCAAGGACGTACCGGTACGTCCATGGGGGTAAAGGGATGGGTTTTGTGAAACGTACCAGTACGTCCTTTGGGGGTAAAAGGGTTAATGAAATGAGCATAGATGGGTTCGAGATACCATTATCATAATCCATAAGGCTGAATATTGTGCCATAAACATTGTCCAAAGTGAAAGAAACATCCTCTTATCGATGTATTTGGAATCTTTTTTTTTAATACTGTTTTTTGTCGCTCGCTCGAAGTCTACAATTATTGAATCGGGCTCGGGAATCCCTTTGTATTTAAAAAAATACAGTATAAAGATTTCGTCATATGAATTTTCATCTTTTTTTACTTGTTATGCAATACACTAATGGCAGGGTTTTGGTCTCCGAAATAATTGCATGTATTGTATAGAGCTGTTTCCTGAGAGGAGCAGAGTCGAAGGTGCCATCGGCAAATCATGTCTGTTTTCTCGATAATAATTTTAAATTCTTCTCTGTCGAAAAAATGTTAACCCTTTTACCCCCAGGCTATTTCGAAATTTCCAACCCTTAACCCCCGGGAGTTATTTTTTTCCCCAGCACATTTTGCAGTATATTTTTTTTAAATTGCTCTAACAGCCTTAATTTTTGTCATAGAGAGGTCAGGTTGGTCTCATTCTCTTGGAAAATGCCTGAATTTTCTCAATAAATTATCAAAATATGAAAAAAAAAAAAAAAATTCTAGCATTTTTTTTACAAGGACGTACCGGTACGTCCATGGGGATAAAGGTATGGCTTTTGTGAAACGTACCAGTACGTTCTTTGGGGGTAAAAGGGTTAATGAACTCCAATGTCAAACTGTATGGGTGACTTGGTTTTATTTATATTTTCAAAATTTCTTTCTGTCATTAATTTCTAACTATTCGGTTTTATGACCGTTCGATTTCATGTCCTTTCGGCATTGTATCTTTTCGACATCTTGGATTCGGCATCTTGTCTGTCGGCAAAAGTGCATTCGGCATCCTGTCCGCACACGCATTTATATCAATTAATGCCACAATCATAGCAATTAGTGACAACGATGACAATTTACGAATGCTGTACACGGATTAAAGTAACCTTTAGCATCTTCTTATGCCATTGTTCTAATTAAATCATGTAAACTTAAATGAAGTGTTTATTAATTAAAAAGTAAAATACACAGCAAAATGCTTCATAGATACCAGGAAGTTTATTTTAAGCATTTACATACATAATTCCCATTACAGAACACAATTCTAAACTATAAAATGTCAAAATTCCAAATCAAGATAGAAAAGCTTTTTTAACTTACCGTATAATATAGCTTTGTCTGCTTCCCGAGTAACTAGCTCAGAAGAGGCTGTCAGTGTAGAGTATTCCACCAGGGGATTCTCACAATATTCTGAGAAAAAAAAAGTAAAATCATAAATAAAGGGCAGAATTAAGCAGTAGGCTGGAATGAGTGAGAAGAGAGAGAGAGAGAGAGAGAGAGAGAGAGAGAGAGAGAGAGTTATTTATTTAATAAATTTATTACGCCCAAAGACGTCAAACAAAGTTACATATTGGCAATTACAGAGAGAGAGAGAGAGAGAGAGAGAGAGAGAGAGAATTATTTATTTAATAAATTTATTACACCCAAAGACGTCAAACAAAGTTACATATAGGCAATTACAGAGAGAGAGAGAGAGAGAGAGAGAGAGAGAGAATTATTTATATAATAAATTTATTACGCCCAAAGATGTCAAACAAAGTTACATATTGGCAATTACAGAGAGAGAGAGAGAGAGAGAGAGAGAGAGAGAGAGAGAATTATTTATTTAATAAATTTATTACGCCCAAAGACGTCAAACAAAGTTACATATTGGCAATTACAGAGAGAGAGAGAGAGAGAGAGAGAGAGAGAGAGAGAATTATTTATATAATAAATTTATTACGCCCAAAGACGTCAAACAAAGTTACATATTGGCAATTAGAGAGAGAGAGAGAGAGAGAGAGAGAGAGAGAGAGATTATTTATTCAATAAATTTATTATGCCCAAAGACGTCAAACAAAGTTACATATTGGCAATTACAGAGAGAGAGAGAGAGAGAGAGAGAGAGAGAGTAATTAGGCAAGAAGAGGGAGTGAACGTAGTTCATTGGGAGAGGCATAAAATTAATTAAACTTATCAAAGCAATATTCTTTATGGAGTTGCTGTTGATGTTGTTGTTTATCTTGGTTTGACCTGCAATTGATATGAAGCTAATTTTACGATTCATAAATTATGAGTTATCTTATCAGGAGTGAATCCAGTTGAGAAATATAATGCCTACAGTGTTCCGTTTGAGATGTACAGCCGGCACTACCCACCTACTACGAACCCATGGTGACACAACTCGTTTCACAACTTCGTTTCACAACTTAAGATTGTTTGTGAATGGGTGGGGTGTGGGCCAACTTCCTAAAATGCAAATACCTATATTATCAAATTGCGACAACTTAAAACATAATTAACAACGCAAGAATGTCTGTAAGGGACTAACCTGCCGAACAACATTGCGGAATGATTAAAATCCACGAGAGATATAAGTATTTGCGATAAATCATTTTCAACACTTCATTGGTGAGTTCACGGGCAAAACATCAACGACATACAGTCTGAGGTGCAGGGTTGCCAGATTATTCGACTGGATTATCGTACATGAGCCTTAAATTGTCGTTTTTCAACCAATATTATCGTACACAGTTTCAATATAATTATTAGAGAGTTACATAATTGACTTATTTCAAAATATTTTAGTATAATTGTTTAATTAAACACATATGTATATACCTAAGGTATGTATCGTACATCGTACTGGACCTAAAATAATCGTACATGTATGGTAATTATCGTACGAATGGCACCCCTGCTGAGGTGACGGTTTTGTGGCCACCTACTATGGTTATGAAATTATGTTTTAAGTAATGTCTCCAATTTATTGCCTTTAGATATAATCGTAGTATATAATTCATTGTAAAATTGCACAATATTATAATTATATCATTAACAGATATTATATTTTCATAACAATAATCAGTTAAATGAAATCTGTAAGATATCAATTGTAATCTTCATAGAAAAAATACCCATTTCTAACAATTAAAGCTGATTAAATTTCATTTACATCCATAAAAACTAATATATATTGTAAAATTGCACAACATTCCTATTACTTCATAAACATCTATTCTATTTTCATAAAAGTAATTAGTTAAATGAAAGCTTTGAAAATTATCTGTAATTTTCATAGGAAAAATACCCACTTTCTAGCAATAAAACCTGATTAAATTTCATTTACATCCATAAAAACAAATATATATAACGTAAAAATACTCTTATCACACTAAATTATGAAACTATATTTCCAAGAAATATAATTATTTAATTAACATATATTATATTTTCATAACAATAATCAGTTAAATGAAATCTGTAAGATATCAATTGTAATCTTCATAGAAAAAATACCACTTTCTAGCAATCAAAGCTGATTAAATTTCATTTATATCCATAAAAACTAATATATATTGTAAAATTGCACAACATTCCTATTACTTCATAAACATCTATTCTATTTCCATAAAATTGATTAGTTAAATGAAAGCTTTGAAATTATCTGTAATCTTCATAGGAAAAATACCCACTTTTTAGCAATCAAACCTGATTAAATTTCATTTACATCCATAAACACAAATATATATAACGTAAAAATACTCTTATTACAATAAATTATGAAATTATATTTCCTAGAAAATATATTTTCATAACAATAATCAGTTAAATGAAATCTGTAAGATTTCAATTGTAATCTTCATAGAAAAATTACCCCCTTTCTAGCAATCAAAGCTGATTAATTTAATTTACATCCATAAAAACAAATATATACAACATAAAGATGTTTTAATACTATAAATTATAAAATTCATAAAAACAAATATATATATAACGTAAAAATACTCTTATTACAATAAATTATGAAACTATATTTCCAAGAAAATTAGAGACACTACCTAAAATTTAAAGTTTCAATGTTTAGGGTCGTAGAACATTAGCGTTACAAACAAGCCAAACATGCAGGGTTGCCATTCGTACAATAATTATCGTACATGTACGATTATTTTGAGTCCGGTACGATTTACGATACATACCTTAGGTACATACAATGTATGTGTGTGTGTTTAATTAAACAATTATACTAAAATATTTTGAAATAAGTCAATCATGTAACTCCCTAATAATTTTATTGAAACTGTGTACGATAATTTTGGTTGAAAAAACGACAATTGTAAAGGCTCATGTACGATAATCCAGTTGAAATAATCTGGCAACCCTGCAAACATGTGACGTCATACTTCCTTAAAACATTATTCTTTTAGCATGATTACATGCATATAAATAACATTCCTAGATAGAATATGTCCATTTTGCAAATTTCATAAGATCTAAATATCTTTTAAAAGTCATATCAGTCTCATATTCATCTGTTACAAAGAATTTCAGCCAAATTAAAATCGGGTTTACATTCTCTTCAAGTTTAGCAAGTAATGACTCATAGTGCGTTGTGTGAATAAAACTGTAATTTTACTTTAGTTATTCAATATGCCTGACATATTTGTACTTTATATAAAGAACACATTTTTCTTAAAGTTATACCCTTCTTAATTGTTTATATATCATTAAGTATATTCCATTTTGGAGTTGTGCAATCACATCTTTCCACCTTAAAATCTTGGGTGTTGACCCTTACACCATGGAAGTTGGAACACACGTAAGAATTAATTAGTTTAGAACAATTGGTATAATATAAGACGGATGTAAAGAGAAATAAGAAATTATTTCCAAATATTATAGCTTTTGCAAGAATATATCTAACTGACTATTTGTGTGAGCTATATATGGTTATCCTGAATAATGTTACTGTATTGTATATCATTTATTTTGTTGGAAAGTATTCCATAAAGACTTGCATGTCAAAGCCAAGGTCCTAAAGATTATAGTTTTCCTACATAGCTTTTCCTCTGTAGAATGGGTGGTGACAGAAATACAGAAATATTATTATTATTATTATTATTATTATTATTATTATTATTATTATTATTATTATTATTATTATTATTATTAACGTAACTGAAACCGTATAGTTTCTTAGGGTTTTGTCATTTTATTAGTAAGATATATATGGGAGCGTTTGTCTTGAATTATTTTCTTTACAGACAGTTGCATTGGATTTTTCTTCCTATTTCATGATAAAATTTGTAAAATTACAAAACATACAAGAGGAAGTCTTGTGAGTACAGCATATGGCAAATATACAGTACAGAGAAGTATTTTTTTTATCTTGGTTATAAGTTTTTATGCTATTTTTTGATACTTTCAGACAATTGGTTCTAAACACTGTCATTGTAGCCTACAGACTATAACGCAAACTCCCACTGATATAGCCTACACAAGACTGAAGATATTAAGGCTTTCGAGAAAAAAACTAGACTATTGTTTTTCAAATGCTTCAATGCTGTGGATTTAACATTTTACACGGAATACGACGTGTGATACTCTAAATACCTAAGAATGTATACGATAAATATATCCTGCAGGTCCTGTAGGTCACAGGACTCCCTCGTGTGCTAGGAGATCTTGCAGGTCCTTGTGTGAAAGGACCAGGAAACAGAAAGTATATGCTACACCTTCATAATGATGTGCTTGGTTTGGTTACAATCGTTTTGTTAAATTACAAATATAAGGTAAAGATAATGGAAAAAAATATAAAATTTTCCTCTAAGTATAAACTTGTTCTGTATTTTTATGAATCAGTTTCTACTTATAAAGAAATGCAAGGCTTTCATTTAATTTAAAGCTTGGACCTTTCTACTGAAAGTCAGATATAACCATTATTCTCACTTAGTAATTTTTTTTCATGTAGAAGAATATATATTTCGTAGAATACTTATTGTGGATAAATTGACAAGTCAGAGAGTTTTATTTCTCAGGTACGATAGTCTTTAATAAAATAAACTCCAAGATACATTTCTAAAAGTAAACAAAGTCAGATAGTTTTTATTTCTGTTTCCCCATAGGACGTGCATGGTTGTAAAAAGTTTAATTTTCGAAAGGATAGTCATAAAAAAACACATTATCTGTTATCTATCACATATTTAATAGTTTATCCTATGCAAAAACACTCCTTTGAAGCAACAGTTAACTACAGTATTTGACAATGACTGAATAAACTATATAGAAAATAGAAAGATATACATATTTTAGAATTATTTCAACGTGTTGGCCTTTATACAGTTAGACAATGGAGAAAAAATCGAATGATCATTAATCGTGTTATTTATCATTCAGGAGTCCTTATATATATATATATATATATATATATATATTATATATATATATATATATATATAATATATATATAATATATATATATATAGATAATATATATATATATATATATATATATATATATATTATATATATATATATACAGTATACAGGACTCCTGATACATTAAAAGCAAATAGATTATTATTCTGTAGAAACATTAGGAAACTATATTTAAGGACTATCTTTTATATAAGACAAGAGTCTTGTTAGAATTAAAGCAATTAGTCTATTATATATCATAGAAATATTTGATATAAAAACTATTCAAGTTATCACATTACTAATCATTCACGAGTCCATTTTTATATATAGGACTCCTGTTACAATAAAAGCAAATAGATTATTATAATGTAGAGACATTAAAAAAAGCTATATTAAAGGACTATTTTTTTTTCTAAATAAGGCAAGGCTCTTGTTAGAATGAAAGCAAATAGTCTAATATATATCAAAGAGACATTTAAAATAAATACTATACGAGGGTCTCACGCACATCACAAAGTCTATGCCAGGCAATTTGCAATGGACTGAAGCCTCTCCTTGCTCTTAAAAATGTTTTGAAATGTTTTCAGACGCTGTTGCAGATACATATTTTTCCTCTTCAACTCACTGATTTCCTGGGCCATTTGCACGAGAGAAGATTTTGATTTCCCTGAGTGGAAAGACACGGGTTGTTTGGTCTTATTCTGTTGATCTTGAGGCAATGTTTTTTTAACATTCTGCAGATTCCTTTCACAGGCAACCCCTGAGAAGATAGACACGGGTTGTGTGGTCTTATTCTGTTGATCTTGAGGCAATGTTCTATTAACACTCTGCAGATTCTTAGCACAGGCAACCCCTGAGAACATAGACACTGGTTGTGGTGTCTTATTCTGTTGATCTTGAGACAATGTTCTATTAACATTCTGTAGACTCCTAGCACAGGCATTCTGTGGGCTTCCAGTTTGCAGATTCGTAACATTAGCCCTCTGTGAGCTTCCCGTATACACCATGATGGGCACATGTTTCGCCGAACCACTATTCACACCGTTACTTGTTGAACATATTATGGATACAGGAACCCTTGCCATCTGCGCTTGTTGAACTAGTGGTTGTTGTGCTTGTGTAGTCTGAACTAAAAATATTTGTTTAGGATGATAGAGATTGTGAGTAACGGCACTATTTACTTGCCTTGGGGCTTGGATAGTACCATATTCTTCTCTTCTTTTACGTTTCGCTGGAAGACAGCTAGAGGGCTTGTGCAATTCTTCATCACAGCTATCAGATACCGGTCTCTTGCGTTTAGCATTTGTTTCAGTTCCTGCATTAGTCGAAATTACTTTAGGTACACTGTTCGAAGATGTCGTATGGGCACATGGAGACTCCTGTTTCTTTTGATGGGTTGATCAGCCTGTGTTGTTGGCCGAGAGAGGTACGGTCTAAAACGTAGTCTTTGCAGAGCCAAGGGAATTCGAACTGAAGCAACGATAGGACTAATGTTCGAGAGGTCAAGCAAAACAGGACTCGTCTGTCTGTCAGTGCCGCTGCCTGGTATGAGAACGTTTGACCTAACTACTTGGCCAATGGTGTAAGGAGCCACCATAGTTAAGTTTAAATACGAAACGGTTTTATCCTTGTAAAAAAAAAAGGCAGCGTTCACTAAGAATATTTTTTTAATAATAAAAATTGGCTTTCGATTTTAGTTTTCAAAAGAAATGCACTTTACTTACGTATATTAGAGCTTAGGAGTTATATGATGAAAAACTAACGAAAGCCTTTTAACAACAACAAACTATGAAAGAATGTATGATTGACGAGGCTCAGATG